>NC_056739.1:376913327-376948327 GCF_019279795.1 Protopterus annectens | reverse complement strand
AGGAATACTAGCCACAGGTACCTCCCAAAGCTCAACTGGGGATATCATGGGGATCTCACAGGCATCAGCATCTAGAGTATTCCACCAGTTCCTGGATGCCATGTCAGCACATGCCAGCAAGCACATATATTTCCTCAACACCCGTGAGATGTTGGCCAGCAATATGCATCTCTTCCACCAAATAGTAGTAGTGGGTGCTATAGACTGCACACACATATGCATCAAAGCACCATCCGGTGATCAGGGTAAGGCCTACATCAACTACAGGGGCCTCCCCTCCATCAACTGCTAGGTTGTGTGCAATGCCTAGGGCATTATAATGAATGTGTGTGCTAGCTGCCCTGGAAGTTATCACAATTCCTGCATCTGGCATCTGACACAGCTGTACCAGAGATTTAGCAATGGGGACATACCCTACAGTCACCTAGTGGGGGATGCTGGTTACGCACTGGAGCCATGGCTGATGACACCCTTCAGAAATGCACACACCCAAACAAGAATTCCATAATGAGGCACACGCACAGACCAAACTTATAATAGAGCATGTGTTTGGTATGCTCAAGTCATGGTTCTGGTGCCTGGACACATCCGGTGGAGCCTTGCAGTACTCACCAGCTACATGTCCTCAAATTGTTATGGTATGTGCCATGCTACCCAATATGATCCTGTGGAAACAGCTGCAGCAGGAACAGCACGGGGCAGGGCCACACAGCCCCCCAACAATGCCAAGGCCGGCACAGGCACAGAGTGACTCAGATGAGGAACAACCTGAGCCTGCCCCAGTAGGCAGATGGAGGCATGCCCAGTATGCCCTGGCCTTGGCAAAGAGGCAACGCATAGCATATACACTGACACAGAAGGGACCCAGGGAATGACACCTCTCTCTGACTCGCACATACAGTAAAAGGGATGCCAAACATGACAATACCTGTGCTCAACCATGTATTGGGAGTGTACTATTAGCATCCAACATAGGCAGCCCTCCAGCACCGTCCTCAATCCTGGCACAGCCACAAGATAAATCAATCAACCTACCAATTGCCAAATGGAGTAGGATGTGTCGTTACCTGTATCTATGGTATGGATGTGAGCATGCAAAGGAATTGGGTGGCTGAATGTTATGGCAGCAGATAGTAGACACCCATAGTGGCGCCATGACATCTGTAACACATACTGGAGTCACCATAGTAGCCAGTACTACACAGGGTGACAAATCCCACTGCAGGAAATATGCTAGGCAACATGTGTGTCCATATGACTCACACATGTCAGTCAGGGAGGTTCACATACCCAACAACAGTCTCAGCCAGCAGGACAGGTGTAGACAAACCCAGAGCCTGTGCTATTGCCTCTGAATGATATCTATGGGTAATCCCCCCCCCCCCAGGGCCTACACATACAGACTACAGCAGGTCAGGCAGTGGGATGTTAGTTCTGAAGGATAGGAAGTCAGACACTAATATGTAGGGTAACCAAAGCTAAGACCTGTGGTACACTGATATGCCTCTAGTCAGTATGATAGATTAAAATACAGAATTAAATGGAGTACCTGACATACCAGTACAGTCATAGCAAATATGTGCAAGTGCCAGATGTGCCCCCCATCCTATGTAGACATGAAGGAACAGTAAGGTGTGCCTCCCAAACATGTGTTGAAATGTAGAAACAGTTAGCCCCCCCCCCCCAATCTTGTGTAGAAATGTAAAAACAGTCAGGTGTGTTCACCCACAACCCTATGTAGAAATGTAGTAATAGTCAGGTGTGCCCCCCCACTCCCATGTAGACATGTAGAAACAGTCAGGTGTGCCCCTACCCCCAATCCAGTGTAGAAATGTAGTAACAGGTGTGCCCCCCAATCTAAGGTAGAAATGTTGAAACAGTCAGGTGTGTCCCCCCAAAATCCTATGTAGAAATTTAGCAGCAGTCAGGTGTGCCCCCCCCCCCACTCCTATGTAGACATGTGGAAACAGACAGGTCTGCCCCATCCCCCAATATAGTATAGAAATGTAGTAACACTCAAGTGTGCCCCCACAATCCTGTGTAGAAATGTAGTAACATACATGAGTAGGTATAATACGAGTGGAGCACAGATGCCCAGAGGTGGCCAAGGTAGCAGGATAGGTTGTAGCATTTGCCCAATATGCAGGTCTGTGTGTGTTAGGATGGTGTGTTTCATAATATGTGAGAGTGGTCAGTATGTATGCATGTTGAGGTAAGATCTGGTGGCCATTGCCCACTACTGCTGATGGCAGGGACAAGCCCTCACAACTGCAGTGCCAAAGACAATCCCCACCGGTATAACACATGCTAGCAGTAAGCCATTGTAAATGTATGGTGGTAATATGTGTCACCATCTGAAAGACTGACATTGCATGGCTGTTGGGCTAGATATACAAGCAGTACACAGGGAAAGCACCCCAGACATACAGTAAATATTGTGTCACTGTGAAATGGAGACACCCTTGGATTTGTACATATAGGTATACACCACAGTAACTGGACCTGTAGTAGGGGATACCAGTGATGTCTGCCTGAACACCTGCAGACCACAAAGGAAGTAGGACTGATGAATTGGGAATCAGCTGATGTACATGCACATGCCAGCATAACTGGAATGCCACATGCATATCTGTGTGTCCCATGCAAGTAGTGTCCATAGCACACATGCACCCAGCCATGCAAACACCACCCACAGGCACCTCTCTGGTAATATCCCTGCTGTGGGTAATAGGTACAGTAAGACCCCACCTGTGTATGGCAATAGTGGAAGACTACAACATGCAGTGCAGGTGTCCCATGCAGGTGTGTCCCCCACTGTAGTTAGCACCCTGCCAGCATCCACACCACCTGATCAAGACTGATAGAAGGTATTGGCATGAACACCTATCACACCTACCCTGTCACCCTAGGGGAATATACTGTATGGTGGTCTGGGACTGTAGGACTGACAGAATGCAACGGTTTGCCACATCTGTCCTGCAGCAACACCTAATGCCCCACGGGCATCTGCCAAAGGTGTGTGTCTCACACATACTGCCAATGCATGTTATGTCATGGACACCCAAATAACAACATAACACACTCCACATTAGCCATATGCAAGGCCATGTGGACAAACCACAGTAACATGTCCACCATGTCCCACTGCATGAACTGTGGACCAAAACCAACACACACCTGTCATGGGGTGAAACCCTTAGGGAAAGTATCAGAGAATGTATGCATAATGTATGGAAGAGGTTAGAATAACAGAGGGGGGTGTGGGAGAACGGGCAGCATGGAATGTGCAGGGTCTGACACTAGGGTGTGTGCACACACTATCCCTGGCTACAAAGACATGAATGGGTGTGGCTACACACCTGCCCGTAGACCACAATAGGGTGATTGTCCTGACCCATGGCCCCTGCCTCTGGGTAACCTGTATGAATCTGTACAGCTGTGAGGCATTGCCACAGCAAGATAAGGCCATACTGTCATGTTGATGGGCTGAAAAATATGGGCTCCTCTGCCAGCACTGTACCAAGGATTTGAACCGGATATACAAACCCAGCACCAAGGGTATGCAGCTCCCTCTCCAGAATGGCATAACTTACCATGAATATGTAGGTGTCTGCCCACAATACTGGACACAGCTGCAGTCACCCTTGTCCCCCAATTCATCACTGTGAGCAAGAATATTCATCTGACGGTAGACGAGGACATAAAACATCACTGTGTATAACAGCACACATGTCTGAATGTCTCTGCCAACAGCAGTAACATGCAGTGAAGCAGCACAGACACAGTCACTTACAGTACACACTATCCCCTGCACAGTTTATCCCCATATTGCCAAATGATTGACAGATATCCTGCAGAAACAGTATGCTACCTGTAGGTGTACAACACAAAGGGCTGCACTGCAGTACCAACTACCTTGAATCGATCCACACATACAATACAGAAGGCCATACTTGGCATGCTCACACACTTAGAGAAATGAAGGCAATGTCAGTCAACAACATACTGAAAGGTCATATTGGACATGCTCACACACTTAGGAAACTAAGGCCATGTCTGCAAACAGAAGTGGACCAGACATATCTGGCAGTTGCAGATGTTAATGCAGACACTCCTCAGTATGCACCACTCATGCTTTGCACACACACTGGATAGGAATACAGGCATATATCCAAGGACAACACACTATAATAAGCCACAAATAGACATACATGGGTGTCTGGAAGAGAGTGACTGTCACAAGGGGCCATCCATTATGAGGCATGTCCCACCCAGCACACAGCCAAATGGCTATAACCACATGAGGTTCAGATGTCACTCACTGTAGACCTTAGTCACTGGTATCTGTCAGCATTACGGACTGTGTGGTGAAAGTGTAAGCTGTGCAACACGACTGTACAAGGAAGAAGTCATCTAGCTGTATACATGTACCTGTGGAATATAACCCTGAGTGTGCCTGCATGTGGTGTGTCAACCCCTAGATGAATGGGTTATGGCCCATGCAAACACACTGCCCTCCCCATAGCCCTACTATGACAAGCCTGCTGAGGTCATCCATGTTGAAATACACCCTTGTGAAAGATGTAGGCCAGTAATCTCCGTGGCGCTTCCTATAACTGCATACTGCTGTAGTGTGATAAACTAGTTAGGTAGGAGTTTTAATCCCAGACATAGCAACTGTGTTTATGTGTGAGTCTCTGTCTGTGTAAAGAGCAAAGCTTTTTAGGCTAGTCACACTCACTACAAGTCAAATCCCTACTTTGGCAAGTCTGCTAATGTCATACACTGTGAAATACACCTTTCAGAAAGTTGTAGCCCAATAATCTCCATGGCTAATGTTATAACTGCTGTAGTGTGATAAACAAGTTAGGTAAGAGTTCTAATCCCAGACATAGCAACTGTGTGTGTGAATCTGTCTGTGTAGGGAACAATGCATTTTACGCTAGTTACACATGCTACAATTCAAATGCCCTACATTGGCAATCCTGACAATGTCATTCACTGTGAAATACACCTTTGGGGAATGAATACTCCAAAAATCCCCATAGTGTGTCCTATAACAGCTTTATGCTGTAGTGTAATATAGAATTCTGGTAGGGGTTCTATCCCCACACATGGCAATTGTGGATGTTTTATGTGTGTTTCTAGGTCTGTGTAGGGAGCAATGCATTTTAGGCTAGCCACACACATTACAATTCAAATGCCCTACTTTGGCAATCCTGTTGATGTCATTCATTGTGAAATACATCTTTGAGGAAGGAGTACTCCAGTAATCTCCATGGCACATCCTATAACTGTGTAGTGCTGTAGTGTAATAAACTAGTTAGATAGGAGTTCTAATCCCAGCCATGACAGGTATGTGTGTGTGTGTGTGTGTGTGTGTGTGTGTGTGTGTGTGTGTGTGTGTGTGTGTGTGTGTGTGTGTGTTTGTAAGTCATATTCTGTGGGGAGGTTGTTGTGAGTGGGTATCAACTGGACTCAATGTGGATTGGGTTTTGCATATTTCTTATATGGTGGCCATAGTATATATCACAATGTCCACCATACAGGGATAACAGATGTGAAATAGCCAAGGGGCTGGCGTGCAAATCCATACCCCTACATGTGACATCAAGGCCAGGCAAACAAAGTTACCAACCCTAGTATCACCCAGAGAACACTCTCAACCCATGTCTCATACACACATACACACACACACATACATACAAACACACACACACACACACACACAAACACACTTGCCTAGGTAACAGCCACTATGTTGGTAGTACCCTGCATATTGCCCACTGATAGTAACCATGGTGTGATTGCAGTGGGCTACAGAGGGCATGGCACTCTGTCCATCTGTTCAATAAGCACATACATGCCAACAGTGCACCTTTCCCATGTTCCCAACTGGAACTTGCAACACCTGTGGTGCCATCAAATGTGACCCACAAAGGACATACCACACCTAAAAAACATACCTGTATGGACAGATGCCATTGACACCAGGGAATGCCGGTATCACGATAGCAATGTAGGTGCAGGGTAAACCTGCTGTCCATTAACAGTTCCCGCCACGAGGCCAGGACTGGAACATCTGATGATAATCTGTGTACACAGCATGGGCCACGCAACCCAGGTACAGTTCCACATGTCACTGTACATGCATGCATGTGGGAGGTGTGCACACACATACATGGCAAGCAATGCACAGCATTGGCCACAAGCAATAGTCACCCAGGTGACTGGATGTTGAATACAATACCCACCTGTGTAGGTAAATCTAGAAACTACACCCCTGAGCCACAATGCAGACCATTGTCATGTGGGCTGATGCCAAGATATACCCATCACCTAGCCTTGTATAGCTGTCTGGCACAGTCGACCAATACACACCCATGAAGCAATGCACCCATGCATTTAGTACTGGCACTGTGTGTGTGTGTGTGTGTGTGTGTGTGTGTGTGTGTGTGTGTGTGTGTGTGTGTGTGTGTGTGTGTTATATAATGCATATGATCACATTCACACTCACTACAACCCCCATTGGTATACCAAAGCATGGTGTCCAATGTCAGACACCTCCACATACCCTTTGCCCATATAACCTCTGTATGACCACTGTGGTGCATGTGATACCTGCACACTAATGTGTTGTGGCAGTCTCACTGAGAGTTATGCATATCTGACATGGCTTAGTGGTAAATCACTTTGGCTATTCTGTGCAGGGTTCTAGGCTTGACCCTTGCAGAGACTGTTTATTTTGTTGCTGGGCAGAACAAGGGCCGTTGGATACAGAGTGATTAAGGCACTTTTGAGCAGTTGTAAGTGGGTTTGCATGGGTTTGTGCAGAGGCACTGCTAAATTCCGGTTACTATTTCTTATACTCAACTAACATATAAATTGCTTAACCAGTGTAGACATTACTTACCCTCATGCAAACAGGCTTAAACCCACTTACTGCTGCTTAAAAATGCTTACTCCTGCTTACCCCCATGTTAATTTCTTTAAAAGAAAAGAAAAAAGGGTTGATAGGAAAGTGGTGAAACAGCAGCATAAAGAGGGAAAGACAGTAGGGAAAATAGCTAGGGATGTGCAGGAAGGGTGTGAGGGAGGTCCATAGGTGCCCATTTATTTTAAAGCAACAGCTGTGCATATACGCTGAATATGGAGGTAAATATGGACACTCAAATCCCTGGGAGGGGGTGAGGACAACAATAATAAGTTGTGATGCCAATTAGACCACATTATATGTGTCCAGTGGACACTTGTGTGAAATGGACAGCTATGTATGGGCGAGTTTTTTTTTTTTTTTGGGGAACAGATTGCCCTTTTTTTTTTTCAGGTGAGAGTGGGATGTTGGGGAGGGATAGTAGGTATATTTGGGGAGGTAGGTTGGGTAGGTTAACAGACAAGACAAACAAGATGCATATAGCGGCTGTATGAGACACATGTGGGGGTAAATACCTTTATGGGGAGGGTTGTTGGGAAATTGGAAGCCCGTGAGCCCCCTAGTGGGCACAGTGTGACTGAGGTTTGGACCCTTCGTCAGCCACCACTGCACCTTCAGAGCCCCAAAAGTGGCTGTGGTGGGGGCTGAGTCGCAGAGCCAGGCTGACCCTCTAATCATGACACACGGACCTTGAGCTAGTGTAGCAGATCACCGAATTGCTGGTTGAGCTCGCTACGCACCATGACCCAGACCTGGTGATGGGTGATAGGTTCCTGTCCACGCCCACTCCTGTGGGGGCAAGCCCCATCCCCTGAGGTGGATCCACCCAAAGGTGGTGCAGGACCAATGGACAGGGAGGTCCCGGGTTGGGCCCCAAACATGCTGGTGCCTGGTGCCATGGCCAACTGAGGTGGAACAGGTGGGTCTGCTGGGACCGGCCTTCCCAAACGTGCTATAGTGTTTAGATTTTGTCATCGAATATGGGTTATTAATAGTCAACACATTCCAGGGTTAGGTATAACAGCATGCATAGATATTCCTATTAACTCAAACACCAGATACGGAACAGTTGCATACCAAACAGAACACATGCATATATGGGACCACTGTGGTAATGAGAACAGCATGCAGGTACATTGATGGCATCATGCCATCAATGTTGGAATAATTCAATATAGCACATGCATGGGAACAATTAAAATATTTATCAAACAATTGGACATTATCAGAACATTGGTGTCATTACATACTAGTCGGGGTGTGTATGTTGATTATTGTTGATGGGGGGAGAGAAAGATGTCAATTAACAACTAGTATATTCCTGTAGTCCACATTACTTTCCTAGCCAGTGCTGTTATCTGTACTTACAAGTCTTACTACACTACCCTATAGCCTTAGTTTGGACAGTGATATGGCTGTCATCCTAATTATACATGGACTGGTTTTACCTGCAGTATACACCTCTTACCTGGTATACCTGTGGAGGGAATGTTTGTTAACACCGACTAACTGTTTATACACATACTCCCAGATTCCAGGTTGATGTTGTGCACATAGCATTCCAACTCTTTCTGCACAGACCCTGACCATGCATTGACCACATGCAGATGTACCGGGACATATCTAGAATATTGCCCCCTTCAACCTTTAGTGACTTGACACACACATACACATGCTTTCCTACACAGTTATATTATGTAGCACAGTGTGGGTGACAGTGATCAGTGATACTTTATTATTTAGAGAAACTGCAACACTCACAATTCCCTACAATACCAGAGTGAACAGTACCAGTACAGGATATTGTGGTTTTTATTCCTCAGCACAGTGTTCGTATCCGACTTACCTGTGGGAGCAATGTTTGTTAGGACTACCTGACTGTTGTCACACAAAATTCCAGATTACACATTAGTATTATGCACATACATCTCACTCAGTTACTGTACACACTCTGGTCACAACTTGACAACATGGGGCGTAGATAGGACATACTTGGCTTATTACTCTCCTAACAGTTTCAGGGGTTGCTACAGTGACAAGTTTGTTCTCATAGATGTTTGACAATCACTTGTATTCCTTGTTTGCTGGCTAAACATCTGGGACCATCCCACAGACTTACCAGGGGGTCAGGGGGACAGGCAGCAGATATGGGCCCATATAGTGGACATTCTGGCCTCATCTGTACAGTTGTGGGGTATGGTTCTGTATGCAGCCTACTTCCACTTCCAGGATTCAGACCATGGTCGTGCCTGTTACAACTTAAACACTGCCCATCAGAGTTGTGTCTGATATATAGATATTGCTGTATATCTCCTATCTGCTTTCTAGCTTATTAATCCCCTGTGCTTTTGCATTCTGACCTTGTATTACAACACTCTTCTATGGATTTCCTAGACAGTTAAATTTTGTAGGACAGTGTGGGTGACAGTGATGAGTAATACCTCATTATTCAGAGCGACCGCATCAGTCACAATGCCATACAATACCAATGTAAACAGTACCAGTACAGGGTACATTCTTGTATTTCTGGGCACAGTGTTGGTATCTGACAGACCTGTGGGGAAAATTTTGTTAGCACTACCTGAATGTTCCCACACACAGTACCAGATTCCACATTAGTATTATGCACATACATCTCACTCTGTTACTGTACACACTCTGGCCAGAGCTTGACAAGTTGGGGGTGTAAATGGGACATACGTGGCTTCTTATTCTCATAAGGTTTTGGGTAGTTGCTAGTGTGCCAGCTTTGTTCTCATAGATGTGCGTCAATCAGTTGTATTTCCTGTTTGCTGCCTATACGTCTGGGATCATCCCACTGATTTCCCAGGGGGACAGGTTGACAGGCAACAGATATGGGCGACTTTACTGGACATTCTGGACATATCTGTACAGTTGTGGGGTATGATTCTGTATGCAGACTACTACCACTGGCAGGATTTGAACCATGGCTGTGTGTGCTAAAAAAACAACAGTTCACATCTCAGTTGCATGTGCTATTCAGGTTTTGTTGTCTGCATTTTCCCTGTTTTCTATGTGTCTCTCAGTTGTACTAAATGGCCTCTGGGGATAACACCAGTCACATACAGGCATTCCTACACATTCAAATTATAGTGCTTTAAAAGTTGGTTGATTAATTAACATGCAGATATTTAAAGCACATGGTTCCTGTGCTTCCTGTTTGTGATCTGAAGAAGCTACTAGTTAGTGAAAGTGCTTATCGTGGTTTATCTGTGTAATAAACTGAATTATTTGTCTCAGAAGACCGGATTACTTGGATTTTTTACACATAGAAGGTTATTTCTCACTCTGTCAACGCTTGCTTGAGTTATTTATCCATTTACTTATCTTTTTTATAAGCAAGCGTGCTGTGGCAGTAACCAGCATTTTTAATTTACCTTTCAGTACTATTACATGATTGCAAATCTACATTAACATATGATACCAGAGTATGCACATGCAGTCCAGCAGTTAGACCTTTATTTTCAGGCTATTACACTTTTATTTACATGCAAACTATATAAGACTCTTCCTGCCATATTCTCCAGTGTGTGCAGTAATTGCCTTAAACAATTTAGGTCTTATACAGGCAATTAATTTACTAATACTTTTAGATTTATTTCCTATGACAGTAAATGCAAGAGTATTACTGACCTGCCTCACATCACAACCTCTCCAGGTGACTGCCATGGACTCCTGGTTCGTGGCCCAGTCGATTGCAGCTGTGGAGGACATAAGAGGAATATTTCGCCATACCTGTCTATGATATATATGAGTTGGCAATTATTAAACACGTAGTGGATTGATACACACAGCTGGAACATCCCCCGCCGTTCTAGTCTTTTGGATCCACTGCTCCAAGAGGCCTGACCTGCTCACCAGTTCGAGGTATGCCAGTGGCACTGGTGAGGTCACGGGCGAGACGGTCCCAGGCATCCGCCTTATATTGGGAGCCCTGGTACTGGCCCTGCAGCAGTCTCTGTTCATGGTCATTGACAAGGAGTCCTGCAATGACTCTGGACTCCTGGATGCACCAGCGCTGTGCCCGATGCGCACACCCTCTCCCCTTCTTGACGTAGTGCCTGCAATGGAAGCTACAACCAGTTATGGGATGTATTCCCACCTCTTGGGTTTAAATAGGGCTGATTTCCCACACTTTTTCATGATTGGCCAGTTTTGAAAAGGCTAAGCTATGGGCAAACCTGCTTAACTAAGGTTGGCATTGTTTAAAGGGATATAACACTGGGCACATTGAGTTAGCTGGCCTACACATTGCTTACACCTCCTAAGCTGGCCTGTGCAATGCTTAGCATTGCTTACATTTGACTGTGCATTATATTTCCTGTTTGGCATTGATTTATTATTCATTACACCTTGTATGCATGCCTGGTAGCCATGATTCATGTGTACGTACACTGTATGGGGTTCTTGTGTTCTATTGGGGACTTCAACACTATTACAATTACACCTGACTTCTGGCCTTACTGCTGTAATCCAGTTCACATATTTATGTTATGTAGTGGGCTAAGGCACATATGTCTGTATACTGATTCCTTTCACAGGTTCAGTTTGATTTTACTATGATGAAGACTTGTTTGTTGATACCTCAGTCTTTTTTACTTCTGTTGTGGCTTGGTGGTTAACTACTGTGATTATAGTGTAGAGGGTCCTGTGTTCAAGACCTGCAAGGCTGTTTATTTTCTTGATGGGCAGAAGAAGGGCCATTGGATACAGAGTGATTAAGGAACGTTTGAGCATTTGTAAGCGGGTTTGCACATGGATAAGCAATGCTAACCTCTGGTTACATATGCTTACAGAGAGTTAGCTTTAAAATTGCTTAACCTGTGTGGGCATTGCTTACCCCCACGCAAATAGGCTTAAACCCGCTTACTAGTGCTTATATATGCTTACTACTGCTTATTAGTGCTTAAACCTGCTTACTAGTGCTTTATTCATTATTACACAGACACCTCACATGTGCATTTACTGCAGTACTCCAGTTCATAAATATATGTTATTTAGTGGGTTATGCAACAAAAATATTGGTCATAATGTGCTTTTCCATGGAAAATGCTACAGTTGGACTCAAACCAGGAATACCTGCTTGTAAGGCAAATGTTCTGCCACTACACTATTGCTATGCTGCTTCATTTGCCTATATCTTCTTTGTTGTCCTCTTCAGCCATTTAAGCTGCATTAACCGTAGCTAAGCATTGGGCACACCTGCGCACCTATGGTTAGCTTTAATCGGATTTAAAAAAAAAGGGTTTGTTCATTTTATTTCTATATAATTGTTGCACACGGGGGACTGTTGGTAAGGATATGCAGACACCTATGAGTGGTCTCGCTCATTTCCTAGCCCTTTCTGCCGTTGATGGGGAGTGTATATTCTGAGAGCTTTGTGCTCAGACACGCACCCTGCACTCGTACATGCTCCATGTGAGATTAGTAGCTCAGGCAGCATGCCTCATTAATTTGCATGGTGCGCTGCCTTCCTGCTCCTAAACGGCTGCCACTGTGCAGGACTAAGCTAGTCCTGCATGGAGGAATAGTAAATCTGGGGGAATGACAGACATTTGGGTTTCAAACTTCATACTCTTCTGAAAATTCATGCTACTGTAAAACCTGTTATGCTATCAACTTTCTATGTTTGTAAGAGGAATATTAAAATCTTTCCCTATTTTTAGCCCTTTGTCCCTTCATTATTTATGGCTTTGTCCAGATTTCTTGCTCAAAGAGGTTGGGAGATATGTTTGAGTTTCATTCTACCACATTTCTATGTGACATCTATCTCACATATATCCCTATTTCTGGTTAATTGTCACTGCATTATGCTGCCCTTTGTGCAGATGTGTTGAATTAACAGACTGAGAGCTATCTGTGAAGTCCTGATGATCACTGTGGGATTCTGTGCAAAACCGCGGACTGTAGGTGCTTTGCTTTAAACAGAATTGCTATCTGTCTTTGCTTACATGGTTTTCTGGCCAGCAATACTGTTGTAAACCACAAAACCTCTCTTTGACATGGTGGGTGGCATGAATATGTATTTTGTGGTGGTGCATGCTGCTGTTCACCATGCACCACAGTTCATACAGGTAAACTCCATGTAGGCTTCATGTAGAGCCTACATGGAGTTTATTGAATCCCAGGAAGTGTTTTTTTAAAGCATGCTTGATATTTAAGTAGCCCTTTAGGCCTTGAAGATATGCTGCTTATCTTTATGTCTACCATTTAAGTACTTTCACCTCTAGAACATTGTCAATACCACCTCTCAATGTTATAGGTACAAACTCAACTAGAAAAAAAAAATCATGAAAACTGAACACATTACAGAATATTTACAGGAACATTATTCTGATTTTTATTTTTATAGCATCATATGTGCATTCTCAAATATGTTTACTGAGCTTTTGAGTAGTGTCATCAATGCAAAACATGTCACATAAAACACATGTAGCTTAGTATACTATGCCAAAGCTATTACAGCTATATTTTTGAAAATTATTTTATTATTAATGTGAGTCATGACCAGAACAGAATTAGCTTTAATATAGCTACACCAATTACAAGGCCCACATTTGGAGGTCCAGAAGGTCCGTATTTAGTAATGTTTCCTGCTAATCAGCTTGTGTAAAGTTTTTGAGCAAGCTGGGTGGAACATTATGTCCATCTGCATTAAGCACAATGTATCTACAATGAAGAATCTGGAGCTCGGCAGTGTGAACATTGACTCTTGGTGATGGTCACTGGTGATGTGATAGTCCAACTCCATGTACAAAGTGGGAAAAAGGGGATTGATACTGATGTGAAATGAAGGAAATAGATGATATCAACCACTTAGAATGAAAATCTGAAGACTGTACATTTCCTGGTTATAAACAAGACTATAACACATTTTTACATTCTGCTAGCATGCTTGAGTGTACTACTCAAAATAGAAAATAGAAAAAAATCCTCAGAAATAAGAAACCGATTGACAGTGGAAGTGCCTATCTTAGCTGTATATCTTCTAATATAGCTCTAACTGGTACAGAGCCAGCTGCTTAAGATGTTACATCTGATGTGAGTGGTGGTTCTACAGCTGATGGTTATTTAGAGTAGGAAGGTATGCCTCCAGACCAAGGAGGCAGTGAGACTGGTTGGAACTGATCTAACAAGAACATACTAAAAGATGAAGAGAGCTAACATGCATCTATAACTCTCAACCTCCTAGAGCAAGAAATCTGGACAAAGCCATACATAAAAGTGGGACAAAGGCCCAAAAATAGGGACTTTTTTAAATATTAGTCTTACAAACTTACAAAGGTGATAAAATAACAGATTTTGCATTAGCATGACATTTCTAAAGGGTATGAAGTCTGAAACTCAAATGTCTGTCATTATTTTCTAACTTAAATCTTTAATGATTTGCCAGTAATTAACCAGAAAAACACAATTTTATGAAAAATGGACAAAACATATGAGGCAGAAATCTAGACATTCTGTGATAATCTGTACAGTTCAGCTGCAGCTTCTGGTAAAAGCAACATAAGATTACATGATGATAGTTTAAGCAGTTGATGTTATATGATACATGGTAGTTCAAAGTATGGACACTGTACACCTGGAGCCACAATTCACAATAAAAAGGTTGTTTTAATATTGAAATGCTGATAAAAACATGTAAAAGATAAGCGCTTTCATCTTCTTAATGAAAACGTATTCAGATAAAACCATGTTTGAAAAATTGAGTCCATATATACACCAGTCTATGGAAGGGAAATAGATCACATGAATGCCAAGTCCCCAGTGATGTCACGCTTCCTGTGGGAGGATCTAGAGAGAATTTTTGGAAGATTTAAAGGGCCATGCAGGTAGAAAACTGACATAAATACAGCAGTTTTCTACAACCTGCCACGTAATAATACCAGAAGAAGTGATCATATCATTGTTCAGTCACTTCTACCAGCATTACAGACATTCAATATTACGTATGTTCTAATATTTGGAAAGCTCATGTACAGAGTGAAAAAAATTACAAGTGCACAGCTAAACTAACTGTGAGAATGGAATTGTGTAAGTTAAAATGTTAGTGAAATAATAATGCAAACATAAAGACAAAAGTCGAAAGTACACAGTAGCAATAATGGTGATGAGAAGGATAGCCGTAATGGATGCAGGTAGCATGGAGCAAAGTGTCATGTACCAAGTATGACTATAAGAATGAGAGATACAAGTGTCTAATGCTTAATAAGTTTTATAGATGAATTATGTATAAAAAATAAGAACGTTTAAAAGAATGTGCATGATACTCAGTGAAAACATGAAAACTAACTTCTTGTAGGCAGCTTTAAAATGGAAAGAAATTATGCAGTGAAAACAGAAAATAGAGAGGAACTGCAGCATGATAAGCTTTCAGACAGCTGGCAAAAATGATTAGAATTAAACTAGTATTCAGGTAAGGTAAACAGATAACATGAAGGTAATGCTTTGTCAGAAAATACGTTTGAAGCCTACAATGGGCTACTGCTCCATTCAAGATGACTTTCTCTGCTGTGTAACCACTGAGTTCCAGGATAGGCAGTGACACTCCAACAACCATGAATTGAATTAAACAAGTAGAGATGGCTATTAAATGAATAAGCACTTCTCAAACTCTGGTGCTGAGAGGAAATGTAAGTAAAGAAGTATGTAGATTATTGACTTGTTGCTTGCATGTTAATACTGTGGTGTTAATTTACTGAGTGTGACCAATACTGCATTATTCATACTTACGGATTTGGTTTCTTTCTGTTATTACTGTGCAGCTTTACAACCTGGATATCCACTAAAAATACAACCCAGCTGGACATGCTAATGATGTAAGCATGCATACGTAAACAATAACAAATAAATAGCATTGTTCACAACACCAGTAGCATAGCTAGGGCAGGGCAGAGGGCAACTGCCCTGGTACAAATTGTTGGGGGGGGGGGCTCCATTCACTGATCCCAATGGGTCTACTTCACGTTGTCGAAGGCCAACAATATTGAAGCTTATATTGTTGGCACCAGATTAGCAAAAGCGAAAAACATTGAACATTTAAACAGAAATCTCCGTAAGGGGAGATTTCCGTTTAGTTCAATGTAGTGTGGTCTCGGAGTTGGTATATTTAAGTAGGGGGGTATGGGGGGCACAGCCTCCCACATAGTGAGTGCAGGGGGGCTTGCCCCCCTGTTTGCAGATGTAAGTTTTTATTTATTTTTCTTTTTAGGCATTTTCTTTATCTTTCGATGTTTCAGAATTCGATGATATGGTGTCGACCATATTAGATTCGATATTCTGAAACTTCGATAAGATAATATAGACGCAGTCCCAATTGCTCTTTCATGCATACCATTTTTAAAAAACAGAATTGCATTTGCAGTAAAAATTAAGCACCATAGCACTCCCTGTGTGTTCGAAACTGAAGCAAATGCTTGCTACATTGTATGGATCTAAGATACTGACATGTACATATAAAAATAGTGGATCTAAGATACTGACATGTACATATAAAAATAGAAGACATACATTTTCTTTCATGTGTTAGTACCAAATCAGAAGTTTGATTTGCCTAATATTTTGGACAGTAGAGAGCAAAATAGTAATATGTTGCAAGGTAAGTCAAATAAGTTGACTTGACCAAGTTGGAAAACATTAGAATGGTTAAGACTGAGGAAGTACATTGGTGGATGAGAATGTTTTAAGGAGGAAGAGTACATAATAACTAAAGCAGGAAATTACTGAAGAGCTAGGGGTATGAAGGGGTAGAAACGTGAGGGTGATGATGTAGGAGACAGGGAAAGAGAGAGAGAATTGTATTTGTATTAGTATAATAATATTTAAAGGAACTTACTGCTCTGGGCATAAATAAAAAAAAAACCTGAGTAGAGCATATGATCAAATGCTATGCAAGAAACCTGGGGCTGGGGTGGAGCTTTATGGAGTGCTGATAAACCCCTGTGGGACATTTAATCTACTGGGTCTAGTTCAAATGCAGAGTGACATTCAAGTACTTAAAATAGAATCCAATCCACATATCAACAGGGTGCTCTAGCTCAGGATCAGGGTGTAATATTAATTTGATTGAATGTACTTACATTTGTTTATTATGATAATTATAATCTAAGATTAGTGATTTTGGGATGTTTTCATATTTTGTAGTTTTGATAAATGTATATTTTAAATTTTTTAAAAGACATAAAAATGCTTTGGGTTGTTTAACATTTGAGAAGTCAGGCATAGTGAAAAATATTTGCCATCTGGTAACACAGTGTAGATGTGCATGTAGTCGTAAAGCCACCTCCAGCCCTACAGATGGCCATACAGTCACGGGTGTTTTAAAACTACTGCTGCTGTGTGAATGTGATTTTGGATTTGATTTCTTCATTTAAGGTGTGAATATTTCCTGTTTTCTCTTATTATATTACAGGTTTATTTTAAATTTTGTTTTACTTTATTTATTTATGTGATATTTGTTTACCAGGAAAGTCCGACTGGGTATATTCCCATTTTCAGTGGAGGCCCATGGAGAAAACCTCCACAGTACACATTAAACAGAATTTAAAAAAATTGAACAATGGCTAGAAATACTAAGACAATAACAAAGTAGTTCAATATGTGAATACAACAAAAGAAAATAAGCAAAATATAAGACAACCAAAACTGACCATACATTATATACAAGATATTAAAGAGTTTCTAATATGCATGTTACATAATGATGCATGAAGAATATATATATAACAGAGTAAGTAATAGATCATAAAAGTCATATACTCTTTATGGCAGGAGAACTAGATAGTAAATTTCAGTCATACATTCTGGGATAGATAAAGGTTAGTGTAAGAATACAAAGAAAGAACATTAGAATGTTAAAGAATTAAAGAGAGGTAAGAGTAAAAAGTAGGTAAAGCAGGAAGGGAAGCAGGATATAACAAGAGCGAGTCTGTTAAGATTGGGGAAGAAGGTAAAAGATTACTAAGATAGCAAGGAGCATGGGCAGATCCAGTTATTGGTTAGATGTTCTTTCAGCCTAGACTTGAAGGAATGGTAGTGGGGTACAAGTCTGACTGCTTCTGGAATGCTACTCCATGATTTGGCAACACAGTGAGAGTACAGACTAACACCTTTAGGTCTTTGAGGTTTGTAAATAGACAGTAGATACTTGGGAGAGGAGCGTAGGTCATGAGGTGGAATATAGTGAAGTAGTGATGATGTAGTTTGTGAAAATGCAGAGTTATATAGTATTTTCTTAGTTAATGTTAGTTGATTAAAGGTGAGAAGGTGAGGTAGTTCGAGCCAATTTGGGACTTGAGAACAGAGCAAGTAGTGGGCCTGCCCTGTGACAAATTTAGCTATTTTATTATAATATTGACTAAGTTTTGCTTTGAGGGAAGAGAGAAGATTGGTTAAAATAATTGAAGTGTATAGGAGGAAGGGTAAGAGACAGGTGGTGGCAAGGGTTACTCTTGTGGAGTTGGAGATGAATTTCTTAGCCCTATACATCATGCTCAGTTTTTGATTAGTTTTTCTATGATGTTACTGATATGCAGGTCAAACATAAGATTGTTTTCAATAGTTACACCTAACAGTTTTGTATGTCCAACCACACTGATTAAAGTATTGCTCAGAGAAGTAATAGTAAAGTTAGAGGCATCTGGAGAAATTTGAAGTGGTAAAAATAGTAAAAGTGTAGTTTTTTTTAAGTTAAGTTAAGTAGTAAATAGTTGTTGGTGAGCCAAGACTCAATGTAATTGAATGCTTCTTGCATTAAGCTCTGTAGATGAGACAGAGTCCTGGCAGAGCAGATTAGTGTGGCGTCATCAGCATATTGAATTAGGGTAGATTGTTTGCTGACAGTGTTAAGATGGGTAATAAAAATGCTGAAGAGAAGCAGACCTAGTATTCAGCCTTGGGGACCCCAGTGCTAACAGGTAAGTAAGGAGAGAAGTTAGAGTGCCATTTGACACATTTATATCTGTCAGAGAGATAGCTAGTGAACCATTGCAACAATGTATTTTTTAAGCCTGGAAGAGATAGTTGGGATAACAGTTGGGGATGGGACATGGTATCAAAGGTTTTGGATAGATGTAAGAACAGAGAAGAGACAAATATTTCTGAGTCACGAGCTTTGTTGACAGTGTCAATAAAAGATAACAGAGCAGTGATGCTGCTGTGTGCTGGTCTGAATCCATACTGGGTGGTAGAGAGATTATTGTCAAGTAGGTATTGAAGAAGTTGTTTATAGATAAATTTTTCCAGAAGTTTTGATAGTGATGAAAAAATAGCAATAGGCCCTATAGTTAGAGATTTCTGTGGAGGTGCCAACTTTGTGAAGAGGAAGGATGAAGGATTTCTTTCTACAGGGAGGTGACATAAGACTCCTTGATGGATCTATTAATGATTATTGAGAGTGGGTAGGCAATTGAGTCAGCAGACAGTTTTAGAACTTCATTAGGAAGATTGTCTGCAGAGGGGAATATGGCTGGAGCTTGCACTGGAGGGATTTGATGAAGGAAGTAGGAACTGGCTGAAGAGAAAATGTGGAGTGACAGGTAATAGGAGGCTGAGAGAGGGTAGTGGGAGATGGAAGGAGTGTTTTAGTGATGGTATCTATGGTATCAATGAAGTAAGAGCTGGTTGGAGAGAGGACCAATTTCCTGTGTTTAGGATTTTTTTGATAGTGTGCCAGAGGGTTTTTGGACTAGATTTTTTCTGATTTTGTGATTAGAATTGTTTTTTTTTTTGTCCAAATTAACCTGTTTTTTTACAAGTTTACGCAGCGCTTTGAAATGCTGTAAATTATTGTGAATCTTATGTTTTAGGCAGGTTTGAAATGTAAATTATTGTGAGTCTTATGTTTTAGGCAAGTTGTTCAAGCCTTTTCTCTTTTTTTGCATGAGTGATTTGGTATAGACAGAAATTAAAGGAGAATAGCTGGTTTTGACTCTTTTCCTTCTGCTGGGAGCTAAACAGTCTAAAATGTTTAGGAATGTAGAATTAAATTGTTCAACTGCATCATCTGGTGGTAAGTATTTAACAAAGGACCAACTGATGAAGTTAAGTAAATTTGTAAAGGCCTGCTGGTCAAAGTTGGACAGGTTTCATACCATCTTGTAGGTGTGCTGCATACATGAATGTGAAATAAGTCAAGTTGTATAGATGGGGTGGTGATCACTAATAGAGGCTGGCAGTGTTTTGGATTGAGAGAAATTGTTAGGATGGGAGACCAAAATCCAATAAATTATTGCGCTGTTTTGATTTGCGGAACTGGTGAAGGCTGGGTGAGTAATTAGTTGAAAAAATCCAAATAGGTTTATGTTATATGTGGGAAATTGTAAGTTACGTTTCTGCCAGTCATTGTTGACATTACATAATATTACTGTTTCTAGACAGATATTTTTTGATACCCAAGATAGGTTACTTTCCAGAGTTGATAAGTTATTGCCAGGGGGTATGTATAAAGCTGTAATGTAGAAACTTTTATTATTGTTTAATTTAAAGTAGGTGATCAATAGTTTAATTCAGTGATTACTAGTATATCAGGAGATTGTAGAAATTATGTTGCACATGCTATGTGTATTAACAGAGATAAATTTAAGCATATTTTGTGTACCTGGAATATGGGTTGAAGATGTGGATTGTGAGATGTTGGGACCAGTGTTACGGTGGATGTCACCGCAGAACAGGAGGAATTTCAAGATTGTGTAGTAAAGATAGGATTTTATTTTGTTTAAATTATTAGTAAGTGTAATGTTAAATAGCTGCCTGTGTCTGAAACAGTGTGGGTTTAAAAAACAGCATACTGTTTGTGTAAAAGAGATGAGCGGTGTTGTTTGCTAGAGTAATTAGAAATTAAATTCCTTATCCATTCACTGATGAAAAGGAATTATATCTAGTTAATTAATGGGATGAGCTGAGAAATGGGATTTCTTATTTAGCTGTATTCCTATTTAGCTACCTTTTTTAATTTGGCTGCAAGTGTTTGAGACTACTGCTGCTATATGACTGCGTTGTTATTTTTCCAAACACTCGCCCATCCCAAGGTGACCAATGGTCCCAGTGTTTCCAGGATAGTCCCCATTTAGAGGTCTCTGTCTCAGAATCCCAAACATTGTCTTTGGGACACAGAAATGTCCCAGTTTAGCTCGGTCAGTCTGAATGGTGACCTGGCTTCCCGAGGTGGCCAGTCTCCTTTGCTTTCCCATCCTGAGCATCTCTGGGGATTTTGCAATTTTTTGCGGATGCCATTGGGTATGGGGTAAGGTTGGATGCCTTTGCTCTGGCAGGAACCTTCTAGTCAGTCTTGCTCTCAAGGACTTCTATCATGGGGGGGCTCTGCCTGACCACACTCACCCAGGCAGAAGTTTTCCAGGCCACGCACCCATCTGCCTGGCACTCCCTTACTGACATCTGTCAGGGCTGACCTCTACAGGCCTCCCCTTTGACCTGGCCAAGAGACCTTCCCCAGCCATGGCCCCATGTCAGGGGAATCCTCCACCTCCATGTCTCCTGCAGGCTGCAAATTATACCGGATAACTCATGCCCTTGGACCCTCTCAGGAAAGCTTCCCTCTGATCCCATCCATCCCTCCAAAACTCTCCTCAGCTGCTGAGGTGCAGATCCACTCTCATGAAGGCTTCAGAGTCCCCCTGCTTTCCCATCCAGAGCAGCTCTGGAGATTTTGAGATTTTTCAAGGATGCCATCGATTATTGGGTGGAGTTGGATGCCTTTACCCTGGCAGGAGCTCTCCAGGCCCTCCTCTGTCCACCCTGGTGCTTTCTCAAGGACTTCCATCATAGGGAGCTCTGCCTGACCCCGCTCACCCAGGCAGGCGCTCTCTAAGCCCCACTGCTGTCCGCCCCAGTGCTCCCTTAAGGACTTCCATTGTGGGGGGCTCTACCTGACCCCCCCTCACCCAGGCAGGAGCTTGCTCAGCCCTGCCACTACCTGCTTCTCTCCCCTTTCCAGATTTCCATCCCAGAGGGGGCATGGTCCATACCCCCTCACCCAGGCAGGAGCTGTCCTGTCCCAGTCACTTTCCACCTCTCTCTCTCTCTCTCTCTCTCTCTCTCCCTTCCAGACTTCCATCAGGATGGACCCCCTCCAGGATTCCACTTCGACCCAGGAAACAGAGCTCTTTTCCATGGCTACATATCTCCTGACTGCTGCCAAATCATGCACTGTCACGCATGCTCTTGGAGCCTCTCAGGGGATCTTTTCAGCCTCATGGAACTCTGCTGGGCTGCAATGCCTCAAACAGTCCCTCATCCAAACTTCAGTAACACTGGTTCTCCCATTTTCCTTGCACCTAGGGCTTTCAAACTCACAGGGGAGATGGCCCCGGGTCCCCCCCATTTCTGTACTTTTTGTGGGATACCTCCGTCTCTCTCCCCCATGGTGCCAGGTTCCGATGAATGTGCATCACTTTGAGCCTCCTGGCATGTGGCCTCTTACATCCTGGGTAGTGTCGTTCACAGAGTGGCAGCCCCACAGTGTCAGGTGAAGGACAGGAGGCCAACCTGCCAGCCCTGGTGCGAGATGACATGGTGGCCCTATCTCCACTCCCACGGGGGCTGGGAGAATGGGATTGCAGACCTGGCTTCATGGGGTGGCCCTTAAGTGTCCCAGTTTAGGTCTTGTGACAAAATGGTCACCTTGGCCCATCCCATGTTGTGTTTTTAAATGTGGTGCCTTCTGAGCTGCCTGCCCCAAAGCAGCTTCCAGCCCTATCTCATCTGATCATAGTACTGGGCACTGAAAGATCAAAGTGAGAAGCTCCACCCCCATTAGAGTGTCAAAGGTTGAGTTAACCTCACTTTCAGCTCATCCCACTCACTCAGTGCACACTACAGTATTAAGAGTACCAATTTCTCTTTTCATTTATTGAAACATTTGTGACTGCTCATCACTAAAGATCCTAGGAGCTTCTTTGCAGAAATCAGCTGTGCATTAGTCATTCTGTGTTGCTCCTGGTGTGACAGAAGAGGCAGAGCAATGTTAATTCTTAGGCATCCTAGGGATTACCAGTCATGGAAAAGCCTGAAAATTGCTACAGCATTGCTTCTAGTGTGAGAAAGCAGAGGGGCTGTGATTCCTTCTGGCTTCTGACTGGGCAGTGTGTATGGGACTTCACAGAGTAGTCTAGTGGCAGTTTTACAAAAACTTCTTTAAGGTTTTTGTGCAGCTTGGCTGTCGGTTGCATCCATCTGCTGTAATTTCAGCCAGAGTATCTACCAAGAGAAGACTAAAGCATGCAACCTTTTCATCCAGTGATGGCTTGAACAGAAATTATGACTGAGGACAGAAACTGTTGCTGTTCACCTTTAGTTTTTGCTTCCTTTTAACACACCTTCCTTGACCAAGACAGCACAGTAATAAACATTTAAGAAATAACTCAAATAAGCCAGGGCCCAATAAGCTATAGGGTTATAGATGTTCTAGGATAAATTTTATAGCATTTTTCCAGAAGTTTGATCCAATGTTGACCTAAACAAAAAAACATGATTGAGAAAATAATTTTGGTCTTATTTTTTTTCTTTCAAGGAAGACATAAGATGTACCCAAGGTTTAATGTTCAAAGATGACAAAATACTAGCACACAATAAACTAACAAGATAGTTGTCTGGATACACTGTTCCTAACTGGGAACTGCCTGCCTCCCTACCCCCCCACCAAAAAAAAAAAGACTGGCTATGCATCCTTCCGGTATTAGACTGGGATGAAAGCATGGGTTCAAACTGCCACAGTCACATATTTCAAGTGACTACTGACATATATATATATATACATACTGCCTCCTCACCTCTAATGCCTAAAGGCAGTCACCTGTTTAAATGTTTTAAGTGCAATTTTGAGGAAAGTGAAAAAAATTATTACAGTAATATATTTTACTTTGTTGCTCATGGACAATACACTGTCCCTACACAAACTATAGTAACCTTCTTTGTACACCTCTGAGGTATGTAAGAAAGGTAAAAGAAACAATGGCCACACTGTCCTGAGAATACCTCTGAACTGTAGAGATTTTCTCAGAATGTCCAGATTTTTGCCTCATATTTTTGGTGTGTTCCTCCTAAAATCTGTACCTTTCTGGCAAATAGCTGAGGATTGAAGTCATTAAAGAATGACAAACATTTGAGTTTAAGACTCCACATCTTTCAGAAAATTCATGCTAATGCAAAACCATTTCTAAATTTGTAAGAGCAATATTTAAAATCTGTCCTTATTTTTCACCCAATCATTAAAGGCTTTGTCCAGATTTTTTGCTCTAAGAGGTTGCAAGGTATGGTCTTGAGCCCAAAAGCTATAATGACATCATTTGGACACCTCTAATATTTGTCTGATGAAAATTAAAGAAGTAATAAACACACAGCCCCCCCCCCTCTACACACACACACACACACACACACACACACACACACACACACACACACACACACACACACACACACACACCACCCCCTTGGAAAGGCTGACTACTGTGCAAACAACACAACCCATAGAACTCCTTCATAAGATATTTGACTTGAATTTATTTATTTATTTTTTATTTTATTGCATTTGTTTACTGGGAAAGTCCACTCAGCCTAAAACAGCCCATTTTCAGTGGAGGCCCAGAGAAAAAAGCTCCAACAACAACATAGATGCAGAAAAAAATTAACAATTGGTACAGAAGTACAAACAGTGTTACACATAGTGATTACAGTGATTACAGTGATATATATATATATATATATATATATATATATATATATATATATACAGAATATATAAATAAAAGCAGGGATTTAGTTGGTTTGATTACAGTAATATATGTAGAATATATACATAAAAGCAGGAATTTAGTTGGTTGCCAGATGAATTCAATCAGAGAGGTATAAAAAGAGATATATTACTCAGCATTATTGTACCAGTATCAACAAGTGATTAAAAAATAATAAAAACAGAGAAAGTATCATCAGTCAGTAGTAGCAGAATTAAATATGTCAGATGTGCCTCCTGTAAAACAACAGATTAACTAGATTTTCAATAAAATGCCTGAAACCCTAAGACCTTTTTGGCATGGATTGTGAATTGTCAATGTTCCTGATAATATTATCATTTAGTAATAGTCATATGCAATCTGGCAGAGTTCTGGCAATTTTATTTTTCTTGTGATGTAAAGAATTTTTCATGTGAAAATAGATGAGACCCCCCCCCCCCCCACATACACACTCCAATCAACTGTAAGAATCTCCAGTCCTCTAAACTATATTCAGCATAGAGTAATATGAAGGGAAAAATCTTCTTAACCACTTCATATCTGAAGTTTATCATTCCTCATCCAATTCAAAGTGAGTTTTGTTTTTCTGAAAGACAACTCTCCCATCTCTTGACAGCAAAGAGATAATACTAAGTATGATTTAATACTTATATAAACAAAGAAACTAAAATTAAACAATCATAGGCGATGCATTTACTGATAACCATAAGCTGATGTTACTTAACACCAATACATACTTAAAACATTGAAGGGGCGATGTTCTTAATGGCAAATAAGCATCAGCCATTCATATTGTGCCAGAGAATCAAGTAGTTCCTAACAGAGACCCTTCTATAATATGAAAATAAATTTATTAGCATTAAGGCTGCATTAGGACATTATTCAGACTAAAGCTACTAACTGCAATATTAAAATAAAAAATAACTAGATATACTGTATATTAATCTCCCTCCGATAATTCCTTAGTTGTGTTCAGATTATGACACACTCCAGGGAATGCTATGCCTAGAAACCAAATGAAAATGATGCCAAATATCATATACAGTAAAACATGACATCTACATACATTAAAATAATGCTTGCTTTTTCAGTTACAAAAACTGGCAAATGAAGTGATAATTTCTAGGTATCTGTTCATTACAACATAGCCCAACACCTACTGATAATGTGCTTTTAATGTGATAGGGATCCTTGCAAGGCAACTTAGCCATGTCTTATCAATGGCTATCCTGCATATCTGGTACAAATTAGTCCCCTACTCTTTGTTTAGAAACAAGAGAAGCATGGAAGCACAGTGCTTAAAGGTTCCACCTCACACCGGCAATATTAAGGGTTCAGTACTGACTTTTTTCATTCATTATATAGAATATGTTTATTACTGTGTCCCCCCCCCCACCACACCTCCTTACTATATATACTAACTCCAGGATCGCACTATAGTGAGGAACAGGGCATATACCTTTCAGCAAAATGAGTTTCAGTCAAATGAGTTTTCAGTGAAGTGAGATTTGAGTGGTGTGCTTAGGCAGCTCAGTTTCAGTGAAATGAGTTTTCAATGAAATGAGGTAGACCCATACACACACACACACATATATATATATATATATATATATATATATATATATGCATGTATACATGTATATATATATATATATATATATATATATATATATATATATATATATATATATATGTAGAGAGAGAGAGAGAGCGATGTTGATCCAGCAAAGGCATTTTCGATGAATGCAAATAAACTGAAATCGGGTTGCTGAAACTGTCTTCAAATAACATTACATTTTTTTTCTTTTGCAGGGGACAAGCCTCTCTGCTCCCCCATGTGGGTGTGAGGCTCCCAGTCCCCTAGACCCCCTACCCCAGAATTATATATACCAACTCTGAGGTTGGACAACAGTTTAGAAGCAGGCAAACTTCACTTTCTAAGGCAGTTTTGGCAAACTGGCTTTCAGTTTGTTTGCTTACTCAAAACTTACCATTGTTTACCATGCGTTCCATGAATCTATCCAGTCTATTTCTAAAGAAATTAATGGCCTCAATCAGTATACTTGATTCACCTAAAGTAATGTACTCCAGGCTCCTACAAATTGCCCTAAAGAACATTTTTGTTACTAGGAGTTACTTCTTTTTCCAGAATTCAGCTTTAATTGCCCCATACTTAATATAGGTTCATAGGTTCATAGGTTCATAGGTTCATACTAGGCTATCTGCCCTAGGGCATTTATAAGCCTAGCCAGAATGTGTTTGGCTTTCGCCACCCATTTTAAATTTATTTTGCTATGCCCTTTTTCGAGGTTAGTATACTGTGCCTCTGTCTAACAGTGACACAGAAGTGATACCCGTGGTAAACCTACGATCTCCCATCCACTCATCAAGATTCCTCTTGAAGAGAGTCAATGAGGGACTCTGCCTAACCTGGACTGGGATTTTATTCCAGAGTGAAGGGAGCCTCTGGGTTATAAATCTGTCCCTCCAGCATGTCCTATTTATTTCAGTGCTGAGGTTCAAGTCTCGAGCGTAGCTCGATGGGATTTGGATTTTCTGAGGTGCAGCATGTCCATTAATTCCGGGTTGGACATGGCTTTATACGTCAGGCACAGATCGCCTCTGAGCAGGCAGTATGCCACTGAGTAGAGCTTGAGTTTCTTTAACCGGGCAGCATATGGCATCTGTTTGAGCCCTTTGATCCTCTTGGTGAGGTACTTTTGGGGTCTTTCCAGTTGCTGCAGGTGTCTGGTAAGGTACATCCCAAAAGGGGCATTGTACTCAATTATGGACCTGATGAGGGATGAGTAAAGAGGCACGATGACCTCCCCTGATCTAGATATGAATCCCTTCATGATTAGGGGGGCTATATAAAATGTTTTTCTAACCACTTTGGCCACGTGGTTGTCAAATGAGAGATTGCTATCAACTTGGGTCCCCAGGTCCCTAATTACTTCTTCTGTACTTAATGGATTACCACCTATGTGGTAATTTGTGGGCACTTTGTTTTTGCCAAAGGGGATGACTATACACTTTTTGGCATTTAGCTTGAGGCCATGGCTCTGGCACCAGTTGTCTGTTTCTATGAGGCCCTTTTGGAGGATGCTTGTGTCGGCTGGAGAGTCGATTATGGCGCCCAGTTTGCAGTCATCTGCGAACTTAGTCAGCCACAGTCCTTCCATGTTGGCCTGTACCTCCGAGAAATATATACCGAACAGGAGAGGTCCCAGGACTGAGCCTTGTGGGACACCACTTGTAACTGGTTTGGAGTCTGACATGGCTCCAGCAATTCTAACCATGTGGGTTCTGTTCTTGAGCCAGTTTGCAATCCATCTAGTGACAGAGGGGTTTATATTTAAGCTGGTGAGCTTATCTATAATGCCCGAGTGGGGTATTGTATCGAAGGCTTTAGCGAGGTCCAGGTAGGCTGTGTGGACCACCTTCCCCTCGTCAATCACCTTGTTGACTGTTTCAAAGAAATCAACCAGGTTTAAAAGGCAGGATCTGCCCTTAACAAAGCCAAACTGGGTAGGATCCAGTGTCTGTAGGTCCCCAATATCTTTATTTATGAGGTCCATGATGATCCTTTCCATAGCTTTGCAGACTAAGCTAGTCAGGCTTATGGGGTGATAGTTTCCAGGATCCATTGAGGCACCACCTTTATGGAGATGGACCACTGTTGCTGTACGCCACTCTTTGGGCACATATCCTGTATTAAGGCTGAGATTGAACAGTAGTTTTATGTTTGGGTTTAGCTCTTCTTGGAGTTCATGTAGGACGCAGCCCGGGACACCGTCTGGTCCCATTGATGCTGTGTTTTTTGCTTTGGAAAGGGTGGCTCTTACCTGAGCATCTGAGATGTCGGGGGGGGCTGCACTCTGCTGGGATAGATATTTGCCCTTTTGGTGGGGAGGGGGGGAGAAGTTTGCGCTGAACCTGTCAGCTAGGATGTTGGCAATGACTGCGGGTTCAGTGTATTTTTTGTCATTTTGGACTAATTCTGAGCATTTCTGGGAATTACCACCCAGGTTTCTAACATAACTAAAGAAAGCCTTGTGATTATCCTTAGTGTCCTGTGCAATTTTTCTCTCGAAGCTGGCCCTAGACAATTTTATGAGTGCCCGTAGTTTTTTGCTAATACTGATCAGTGATGCCTTCCCTTTTTTGGATTTTGCTCTATCATTTAGTAGCTTCCTCCTTCAATTGTATAGTTTGTTTATGGCTGGGGTCCACCAGACAGGACGTCTGCCTTTGGAGGATTGGGTCTTGGTTTTATTCGGGATCGCATAATCCATGCATTCCTGAAGGCATTCGTAGAATGTGTTTATAAAGGATTCTGCGATCTGGGCCGTATTTTCTACAGGCCCAGGGGCTTTGAAGGATTCCACCTCGGTTTTGAGGAGTGTGAAATTTGCTTTAGAGAAGTTTTTCACTGTGGTTTTCTGTGCAGGGGGTGGAGTCAGGATGTGAATATCCAGTGAGATTAGTTTATGGTCTGATCTTACCAGTGAGGGATACACTTCTGGTCTGGAGCATAGAGTCCTCATGTTGGTGATGATCAGGTCCAGTATGTTTTCCCCTCTTGTGGGAGTGGTAACAAGTTGTTCCATAGCATTTGAGCTTATAAATTCTAGGAACCTTTGGGCTAGGGTGTTGGAGCTAGAGTAATGCTCCCAGTCTATGTTTGGGTAGTTGAAGTCACCTGATATAATGGTGTTTGGAGAGACCTTCATATTTTCCAGTGTTCTCAGGAAGGCCGAGTGGGGTTCCTGGGTTTGGGAGGGTGGTCTGTAGCAGGCTATGAACTGGAATCCAATTTTACCCACTGTTAGTTGCACATGGATAGTCTCTGATGCTTCATGCTTTGCCACCAACCTGGATGTGTGGGTATCTTTGATGAATATCGATACTCCCCCTCCTTTTGTGGTTCGGTCCAGGTTTTGGGGCCGAAAAGCATGGTATGAGGTATAACCTGGTAGTGCTTGGGTGCTCTCGGGAGCCCTGAACCAGGTTTCTGTTACTGCACAGATATTGATGTTGTCCATGCTAAGGAGAGTTTCGAGTGCATGCATCTTGAGGTTTAGACTTCTGGCATTGAGTAGCATTACTCTTAGTTTCTTATCACTTGTGATACCTATGGAGGTGGGTTTGTCTTTTGAGCCTTGCCTAAAAAAGGCACTATCGGGGTAGCAAGAACCTTTGCCAATATCTGAAAGCCCAGTGGTGACAGGTGCAAGCCGTCCCTAGTGAAGCTTCGTGGCTTGTCGAGCATATCATCCCAAGCTGACAGGCATTGGATCCCCTTTGAATGACACCAGTACTTAAGCCAATTGTTGAAATTGATCATCTTGTCTTCATATTGTGGCATCATTCTTGGTGAGGGTAAGATGCTACTCAAGGTCAGGGTCATACCGGCCTGGGCTACATGCTCAGAGAGCTTGTCTCTTTTCATGTAGTCCAGGGAGGTACGTATCAGGTCATTCACACCAGCATGAACAATGACTGAGTCATATTTGTACTTGTCTTGGAGTGACCTGAGTGCTTGTGTTATGTGGCGGATCCTAGCGCCTGACAGGCTGCTCACCATGACCCTCTCCTTGTTCAGCCTGGTGAGTGGGACATCAGTGTGCCTGACAATAGAGTCACCTATTACAAGTGTATAAGGTGTGTTGTTTAGTCTTAAGGGCTGTGACTGTTCGGCACACTGGCTTTGTGAGATATGTGTTGCACGTGTTTTGTTTTGGGGTAGCGGTTGCTTGGGTGTCTGCTTTGGAGGTCTCTGCTGCTTAGGCAGATCTTTATTTAGAGCCTCCGAGTATGTTTTTGTGTGATTATGTGTTTGGTTTGCTGTCGTGGTAGGTCTATGTGAGACTGGAATTGTAGTGAGTGTGGTTTCCTTCTCCTCCTGACTGGTTATGCCAGTACTGAGTTGAGAGAGCTTAGCCTCCAGTTTGGCTATATGGTTGCATCTCTCACATGTGTTGGAATTTGTTGGGAGGAGGAGAGGGTTGTCTGTGTACATGAGGCAGTTGTAACATTGCCTCAAGATTCCCAGATTCACCAGCTGGACCAGAGAGGAGATTGACAACTGACCTTTGGACATGCTAGAATAATATTGGGAATTCCTTCCTAATTGAAAACAAGGGCCAGTGGAGAGTGAGGGTGTAGTGCTTTTAATTTTTAGTGCTGACTTATATAATTGCTTTAGTGAGCAAGTGCCAGGTAACTTAAGTGCAATGTGTTACAGGTAACTTAAATGCAAAAACGACAAACAGCAACTTTCTTTCAAGTGAAACAAGGAAATAAGTACAGTAAGCAATGCAGATATCACTAGTGATCCACAGAAGCGCTTAGAAGCCGTGTATTAGGTGGAATTAGCATTCCAGGGAAATAACAAGCAAACAAACAACAAGCATATAAACAAAGCTAGATTCAGCAGGCCTGGATCTAGTCTATGCTACAGCAAACATGGTGTACCAATTTCAGTAAGATACAGTTCAAATATTCAGGCACTATATACCTTTAACCAGAAATTCCCAGCTCAGAAGGGCAGATTCCAGCCTCTTCTCCCACAAGAGTGCAGACCACGAACCTTCTTAATGTAAAATAACTGGCCTGAAGCCCAAGTGCTTAAACCAGAACTAATACACTTTAAGAATAACAGACACTGGGCTCTCAATCAGCAGTTCCCAACTTAGAAGGATGAAAGCTACTTGTCCTGCCACCACAGTGCATGTCACAAACCTTCCTAATGTAAAACAACTGGTCGGAAGCCCAAGTGCTTAATCCAAAAGACTTAGAATGATAGCTACACTTTAATCAAATTACTACCGAGCAGTAATAAATACAACTGATTACTTTAGAGAATGCCTGGATTAGTGCTCAAGTTACACAAACAAAGCTAGATCCAGCAGGCCCGAATCCAGTCTATGCCACAGCAAACAAGGCGCACCAACTTCAGTAAGAAGCAGTTCAGATATGCATGCACCATAAGCCTTTAACCAGAAATTCCCAGCTCAGAAGGGCAGAGTCCAGCCTCTCCTCCCACAAGAGTGCAGACCACGAACCCTGTTAAAGTAAAATAACAGGCCTGAAAGCCCAAGTGCTTAAACCAGAATTAATACACTTTTAGAATAACAGACACTGAGCCCTCAATTAGCAGTTCTCAACCTAGAAGGATGTAAGCTACCTGTTCTGCCACTACAGTGCAGACCACAAACCCTCTCAGTGCAAAACAGCTGGTCCGAAGCCCAAGTGTTTAAACCAAAAGGCTTAGAATGAGTTACACCAAGCAGTAATAAATACAATTGAGTACTTTTAAGATGATGCAAAAGTAAAATAACGTAGGTAGAAACACAAGCACAGTAAAAACAGATGAATTTTTTTTTTTCTGAACAAGTGCTGAGATCAAAGAAACAGATTTGAGTGCTGAAACTAGAAAACTGGCTAGTTATAAGGAAAAAAAAAAAAGTTAGAAGGCTTCCCTCCAACACAGAAGGGCTTGGGGGCTCAGAAGCCTACAAATAGTCTATACCACTTAACAGGAAAGGCAGGAAACAAGTTTAAGTTTTTTTTCCCAGATGCTCTCTTTGTACACAGTAGGAGTGCCTGAAATCAGAATATGATCTCACTGCACTCAGTTGAGTGAGCAAATGAGATGCGCCCAGAAGGAGTATCCAAACACAAATTTACAAGAGGGGCGGGCAGTTTCAAGGCCACTAAGATTAACACCAAAATAAAAACAGGGAGGGTGGATGGGACTAACTGAAGAGCAGAGTCAAAACTTTCAGTTCAGTTAATATTCCTGCCACAGTTAAAATCAATTTAAATACTGTATTTTTTTAAAAAAAAAAGTGCAGATAAAGGTACTTAAATTCTCTTATACGTCCAGTTGAATACAGCAAGTTCTTAGCCAGCCAAAGCTGAGGTTTTTAAGCATAAAATATTTCACACTGTACCACTTAAATAGGCAAGGATAGGAAATCAAAGAATGTGGCTACACCCACACCTGTAAGTACTAGCAAATCACAAAATTCAGCAAACACTGACTAACTTCCAGTTCAGTTAATATAACTGAAGAGCAGAGTCAACACTTCCAGTGCAGTTAATATTCCTGCCACAGTTAAAATCAATTTAAATACTGTATTTTTAAAAAAAAAAAAGTGCAGATAAAGGTACTTAAATTCTCTTATACGTCCAGTTGAATACAGCAAGTTCTTAGCCGGCCAAAGCTGAGGTTTTTAAGCAGAAAATATGTCACACTGTACCACTTAAATAGGCAAGGACAGGAAATCAAAGAATGTGGCTACCCCCACACCTGTAATTACTAGCAAATAACAAAATTCAGCAAAAACTGACTAACTTCCAGTTCAGTTAATATAACTGAAGAGCAGACTCAAAACTTCAAGTTCAGTTAATATTCCTGCCACAGTTAAAATAAATTTAAATACTGTATTTTTTAAAAACAAAAAGTGCAGATAAAGGTACTTAAATTCTCTTATACGTCCAGTTGAATACAGCAAGTTCTTAGCGGCCAAAGCTGAGGTTTTTAAGCAGAAAATATTTCACACTGTACCACTTAAATAGGCAAGGACAGGAAATCAAAGAATGTGGCTACCCCCACACATGTAATTACTAGCAAATAACAAAATTCAGCAAACACTGACTAACTTCCAGTTCAGTTCAGTTAATATAACTGAAGAGCAGAGTCAAAACTTCCAGTTCAGTTAATATTCCTGCCACAGTTAAAATTAATTTAAATACAGTATTTAAAAAAAAAAAAAAGAGCAGCTAAAGGTACTTAAATTCTCTTATACATCCATTTGAATACAGCAAGTTCTTAGCAGGCCAAAGCTGAGGTTTTTAAGCAGAAAATATTTCACACTGTACCACTTAAAAAGGCAAGGACAGGAAATCAAAGAATGTGGCTACCCCCACACCTGTAATTACTAGCAAATAACAAAATTCAGCAAACACTGACTAACTTCCAGTTCAGTTAATATAACTGAAGAGCAGAGTCAAAACTTCCATTTCCAGTTAATATTCCTGCCACAGTTAAAATCAATTTAAATACTGTATTTTTAAAAAAAAAGTGCAGATAAAGGTACTTAAATTCTTTTATACATCCAGTTGAATACAGCAAGTTTTTAGCCAGCCAAAGCTGAGGTTTTAAAGCAGAAAATATTTCACACTGTACCACTTAAATAGGCAAGGACAGGAAATCAAAGAATGTGGCTACCCCCACCCCTGTAATTACTAGCAAATAACAAAATTCAGCAAACACTAACTTCCAGTTCAGTTAATATAACTGAAGAGCAGAGTCAAAACTTCCAGTTCAGTTAATATTCCTGCCACAGTTAAAATCAATTTAAATACTGTATTTTTTTTTTAAAAAAAGTGCAGATAAAGGTACTTAAATTCTCTTATACGTCCAGTTGAATACAGCAAGTTCTTAGCCGGCCAAAGCTGAGGTTTTTAAGCAGAAAATATTTGACACTGTACCACTTAAATAGGCAAGGACAGGAAATCAAAGAATGTGGCTACCCCCACACATGTAATTACTAGCAAATAATAAAATTCAGCAAACACTGACTAACTTCCAGTTCAGTTAATATAAATGAAGAGCAGAGTCAAAACTTCCAGTTCAGTTAATATTCCTGCCACAATTAAAATCAATTTAAATACTGTATTTTTTTTTTAAAAAGTGCAGATAAAGGTACTTAAATTCTCTTATACGTCCAGTTGAATACAGCAAGTTCTTAGCCAGCCAAAGCTGAGGTTTTTAAGCAGAAAATATTTCACACTATACCACTTAAATAGGCAAGGACAGGAAATCAAAGAATGTGGCTACCCCCACACCTGTAATTACTAGCAAATAACAAAATTCAGCAAATACTGACTAACTTCCAGTTCTGTTAATATAACTGAAGAGCAGAGTCAAAACTTCCATTCAGTTAATATTCCTGCCACAGTTAAAATCAATTTAAATACCGTATTTTTAAAAAAAAAAGTACAGATAAAGGTACTTAAATTCTCTTATACGTCCAGTTGAATACAACAAGTTCTTAGCCGGCCAAAGCTGAGGTTTTTAAGCAGAAAATATTTCACACTGTACCACTTAAATAGGCAAGGACAGGAAATCAAAGAATGTGGCTACCCCCCACACCTGTAATTACTAGAAAATAACAAAATTCAGCAAACACTGACTAACTTCCAGTTCAGTTAATATAACTGAAGGGCAGAGTCAAAACTTCCAGTTCAGTTAATATTCCTGCCACAGTTAAATCAATTTAAATACT
>NC_056739.1:376884903-376912827 GCF_019279795.1 Protopterus annectens | reverse complement strand
GGTTTTGTCAAATGAAGGGCATACCTACTTGACTGGGTAGATTTTCTGAGAAGATAACCAAGGCAAAAGGTGAAGGGAAAATGCTGCATACTGTCTACCTACTGTCTACCTAGATCTGGCTAAGGAGTTTGATACCATATCCCACTAGGGTAATGTGGGCAAACACACCAAACTAGGCATAAATCCTTACACAGCTCACTAGATTGACAGCTAGCTCACTGGTAGGACCCAGGAAGTAAGGATTGGTGAGACCAGCTCCACCAAGAGGCAGGCCACCAGTGTAGTATCACAGGGCTCAGTATAGGGCCTACTCCTGTTTGGCATCTAATTCTCAGAAGTCAAGAGTAATGTCAAGTGCTTCTCTCTCACCAAGTTCACAAATGACTGCAAATTGGGAGCCATCATAAATCCCCCCCCCCCCCGACATGAACATCCTGCAAGAGGGTCTAACACAGACAACAGCAAATTAAAACAAAATGCAAATAAATGCAGTATAGTGCCTTTTGGGAAAATTTCTACTCAGGCAAATTACTCCACTTAAGACAAACTCATTTATACCCAGTTTCATATGGACATTAAGTCATATTTGCCAAATTAATTCCTTCTGTTCAAGTAAGTTTTCAGTATCACTGCCCCCTCATTAAAAATGACCTTGTCTATCATGGATTGTTTAGATTACAACAGTAAAATGTTGGAAATTTGATGATACTAGCACATATATGCATGCTTCTATATATATTAAGTATTAGTAGCATGTGCTAAGATTCATTTTTGTCTTGATATGCTGTGATAAGGGATCATTTCAAATGATGTGTCTAACTTTGTAAATGATCCTTAACCATTTGTTCTATTTTTGGTATTCCGAAAATACATACAAATGTTTTAGACCCCCCCCCCCCACACACACACACAAACACTTTTGAGGCCTATATTGGCAGCTAGAGAATCAAAGACTGAATCCTTGGCAGCATACATTGATTTTTACTGCAATCGCCTTTTGGCTAAAAAGACATTATGATTCTCCAGGCACTTGTTACGAATGTTGGATGATACTCCATTCAAAAATAAGATTTTACCATTGATGTTTGTTTTCTGTGATACCGCACAATGAAGGGTTGAATTATTTTCTAATACTGAGAAAATATGATAATTTTGGAGAACTTGAATGTTTTGTGGTTATTCAATTCTAAGATTTGGTGTTATGGAATAACTGTGTACTTTGAAGGTGAATTTGTCGACCAAATTTCAGAAGTTGACATGGGAGCCAAATGTGCTCCGATCTACACTAATTTAGTGTTAACCAATTGGTAACACCAGTTTGTCTTTAGTTCATTTGTTAGGAAACTGCTCTGCTACTACAGATTTATGGATGTTATCTTTATTTTACGGGAGGGTGATTTATGAACTATCTGGGGAACATGACTAGCTTCGTAAAATTCACAGTTTGTCATGAAGAGACCATCAACTACTTGGATTTTACTATAACTAAAGATACACAGCAAGCAAGATTTCAGTGTAATATTTATTATGGGAAAGTGTACTCAGGTTTATAGGTAGATACTAGGCTATCGGCCCAAGGCCCTAAGTAAGCCTAGCCAACAAGGTTCCCTGGCTTCCGCCATCCAAGAAGGTTAACTTCCTGTGCCCCTGTAGAGCAGAGCCACAGAAGTGATCCCCGGGGTGTATTTCCTATTTCCCATCCACTCATCAAGATTTTTCTTGAAGAGTGCTAATGAGGAACTTTGCTTGACATAAATGGGTAGCCTGTTCCACAGAATAGGAAGTCTCTGGGACAGGAATCTACCCCTCCAGCATGTCCTGTTTATTGTGTTGACAAGGTTTAGGTCCCTAGAGCGTGTAGCTTGGAGGGATTGGGATTTCGTTAGGTGTAGCATGTCCAACAGCTCTGGGTTTAACATAGGTTTATATGTTAGGCAGAGATTTTCTTGGAGTAGGCGATATGCTACAGCGTAAAGCTGGAGTTTTTTGAGACTGTCAGTGTAAGGCATCTGTTTGAGGCCAGTAATCCTCTTTGTGAGATACTTCTGTGACTTTTCCAGCTGCTGCAGATGTCTTGTGAGGTACATTCCAAAAGGGGCATTGTACTCTATAATGGGTCTAATGAGTGCCGAGTGGAGGGTAACAATGACCTCTTTTTTCCTGGATGAGAACCATTTTGTGATGAGGTGTGCAACATAGAAGTATTAACTGACTACTGTGGCTATGTGATTATCAAAGGAGAGACTACTGTCCACCTGGGACCGAAGGTCTCTTATCACACTTTCGGCATTAAGTAGACTGATGTTTATGTGGTGGTTCATGGGTACAGAGTTTTTACCAAAGGGGATGACAATGCACCTTTTGGCATTGAGCTTGAGGCAATACCTCTGACAACAGGCATCTGTCTCAGTGAGGCCCTTCGGTAGGATGGCCACATCATTTGGGGACGCAACTATGGCTCCTAGTTTGGAGTCATCTACAAACCTTGCTAACCAGAGGCCTTCTGTGTTAGCCTGTACTTCAGAGAAGTAGATACCAAACAGGAGAGATCCCAGGACTGAACCCTGTGGTACTCCACTTGTCGCTGGTTTGAAGTCAGATTTGGAGTCTGCAACTTTTACAGTGTGGGTACTGTCAGTGAGTCAGTTGGTGACCCATCTTGTGACATAAGGATTTATACCTAATTTAGTGAGTTTAGTTATAATTCCAAAATGGGGACTGAAAGCCTTAGCGAGGTCAAGACAGGCTGTGTGAACCGCCTTACCCTCGTCTACAGCTTTGGTGAATGCCTCAAATATGTTGATCAGGTTCAGAAGGCATGATCTGCCTTTCACAAACCTGAACTGGGTGGAGTCCAGAGTTTGGAGGTTACCGATGTCTTTGTTTATGAGTTCCATGATGATACATTCCATGGCCTTGCAGACCAGGCTCATCAGGCTAACAGGGAGATAGTTCCCAGGATCAGTGGTGGCTCCCCCTTTGTGGAGTGGGATAACTGTTGCTGTGCACCATTCAGTGGGCACAAAGCCTGATGTGAGACTATGATTGAACATGGTGCTTAAGTGGGGAGCCAGGTCTTACTAAAGTTTGTGTAAAACTCAGCCTGGGATGTTGTCCAGTTCCATGGATGCTGTGTTTTTGGTTTTAAAGAGTGCAGCTTTTATCTGCATAGATGTGATTACAGGGACTCTGCATTCTGCCTGTATAGATATGGGCCCTTTAGGGGGTGAGAGGGTGGGTAAAGTTAGCACTGACCCTATCTGCCAGGATGTTGGCAATATCAGTTGGTTCTGTAATTTTTGTGCCGTTGTGCTGTAATTCAGAGCAGATCTGGGTGTTGCCATTGAGATTCTTGACATAGCTATGGAATGCTTTGTGGTTCCCCTTAGAATTAGTGACAGTTTTATTTTCATAGCTAACTTTGGAAGATCTTATAAGGGATCTCAGCTTCTTACTGAGGCTGATCAGGGAGCTCCTCCACTTATGGGATTTTACTCTCTTTTGCAACAGTTTCTTTCTTTTGTTGTAGAGGTTTTTTATGGCAGGGGACCACCAGATTGGCTTCCTTTTTTTGGAGGATAGCATCTTGGTTCTGTTTGGGATAGCACAATCCATGCACTCCTGTAAGTGCTTATAGAGTGCATTTGTGTAGGATTCAGCAGTTGTAACTGTACTGGCCATCTGCATGTGTGTCATGAAGTTTGCCACTTCTGTCTTAAGAAGTATGAAGTTGGCTTTGGGAAATTTTTTACTGTCTTTTCCTTAATGGTGGGTGGGGGCAGGATGCGGATATCTAGGGTGATTAGTTTATGGTTGGATCTGACCAATGAGGAGTCAATTTCAGGTGTGGAACACCAGTCACTCATGTTGGTAATGACTAGGTCTAGGATATTTTTGCCCCTGGTGAGGGTGTGGATAAGTTGATCCAGGGCATCGGAATTTATAAATTTCAGAAAGTATTGAGCGAAGGAGTTGGTACATGGCTAGTTTTGTCAATTAATGGTGGGGTAGTTGAAATCACCCATTATTAGTGTGTTTGGTTGAACCCTAATATTTTCCAGTATATCAGAAAAAGAGGAGTGGGAATCCTGGGGCATGGTGGGGGATCTGTAGCAAGCTACAATTTGGATTGCAGTGTTTCCCAGAGTTAGTTGCACTCGGATAACCTCGGATGCATTATGCTGCACAACTAGCCTGGAGGTGTGGATATCCTTAAAGAATATGGACACACCTCCACCTTTTGTGTTCTAGTCTAGGTTAGATGGCCAAAAAGTGTGGTATGAGTTATAGCCTGGTAATGCAGGGGTGCTCTCTAGAGCCTTGAACCAGGTCTCAGTCACTGCACAGATATCGATGTTCTCCATTTTAAGGAGTGCCTTGAGTGAGTGCATTTTGAGATTTAGACTTCTAGCAATGAGTAGCATTACCCTCAGTTTTTGCTTGTCTGTTCCTGTTACAGTGGTGAATTTGTCATTTGAACCTTACCTAAAAAAAGGCACTATTGGGGATTTAAGAGCCTTAGCCAGTATCTGGAATCCTAGGTGAGACAGGTGCAGGCCATCTCTGGCTAAGCATCATGGTCTGTCGACCATGTCATCCCAAGCAGACAGATACTGAATCCCCTTAGAATGACACCAGAAGCTTAGCCAATTGTTGAAGTCAATAATTTTGTCCTTGTACTGCGGTATCATTCTGGGTGATGGCAGGATGCTACTCAGGGCTAGCGTCATACCTGCCTGGGCTACAAGATCAGCGAGCTCTTTCATGTCTCTTTTCATGTATTCCGGGGAGGTACGTCTCAGGTCATTCACACCAACATGGACAATGACAGAGTCATATTTGTACTTGTTGTGGAGTGACCTGAGTGCGTGGGTTATGTTTTTGCATTATTACAGCTGTCACCCCCCTTTTCAGAAGGAAAGTATTAAGGGGAAGATGGTGCATCTTAGTTTAACAAACTTGTTAAACTTTGTTAAAAAATGTGTTGAATTTGTTTTGTTTTCTATGATTCAACTCATTACATGATCTGCAGGATTGGTGTGCTATTTTTATTTGTGGGTCATCCTATAACTAACCTGCTTGTTCATTGTAACACCTACAGTAGCACTACATCTGCCATCTCTATACTGTAGCTCATGAGACCTCCCAAGATAATGAAACCACTCCAACTGATGTGCCTTGTTCACTCGTTTACAGATTGAAATTCCCTTTCTTCTGGGAGAAAACTATGGCCATTAATTTGCAGGTTTTTTTTTCTGTACCACTTGTTGCTCAGTAGTGAACAACTTCACTACATACTTGAGAACACTGATACATGAGACCAAGAGGACATGACTCTGCCAACAGCAAAGATGTAAACTCCATGTCTGCAAACAAAATGCTGTTTAAGTCATGGCTGCATCTTGATATTTTGTCCATACGTCATTGAGACTAGACATGTTTCTTGGTGGTGTCCTACACCTGTCTTGAGCCTGTCTTAATGGTTAGAATGAAGTGACAACTCCTGTTCCACAAATAAGGGGTTGACAGCTATTCACTGTTGACACTGAGACCCTATTGTGTAACACCTACTTCAACATATTTATGGGCACTACAGGGGTGAATGTTAATCAACAGTCCTCATAGTACCCCCCATAATTACAGCATACAGTTCAAGACATTCATTGCTTTATTCATATCCCTTTAGGTATCAAACACAAGTTGATGATACTGGCAAAATCCTATTACCTCTTTAGTAATACTTCAAAAAAGCAATAACCCAGTTTGCATCTACAGGATGGAACTTGATTTGTTTCTCTCAACACATACAACCATCAGGCACAGTCCTCCAAGTACTGTTGTGTGGGTTTTACTGAGGAAATGTGTGTTTTTGCAGTGTTCTGTTTCTTCAACAGCATTATAGCTTTATGGACAAAATCCACTTTCAGCAAAGTTATGGCATTTCCCTTTCTCTGCAGATGTGACTATGGAGTTGGTATGTATATATATATATATATATATATATATATATATATATATATATATATATATATATATATATATTTATTGGGGGGGTGTAGGGGGCCACCACTGTAGATCAGAGTGTGTGATATACTTTAAGAAGCATTCCAGTTAGCAGGCACGTATATATACACACTGAGCATGGGCAAGCAAGAATGCCATTTTGAGTGAGCAGCCAGTGTGAGAGCATGAGTGTGTGTAGGAGTCAGTCAGCTAGTTAGTTCGGTTAATGTTTCTGCTATCCATTCTGATGTGTTTGTGTGTAATAATATACTTAAATGAACAGCTAAGCCTCATCATCTTATTCATATGTACAAGATGAGTGACATGGTGTCAGAAGTGGGATCCAGAGTCAAAACCATGAGGCACACAGTTAAAGTTGGAGGAATATACAGGAATGAATCATCTCTACTGCTCAAACAACTTGCAAACAGGACAGTAAGGAATTGCAGGTACTAAAACTTGCATAACTGATTCTTTACTCAATGAATATAAAACAAAGCACTCAGAATGCTCAAAATAAATTTCTAATTAAACAAAATGTCCAAAACTGAGCCATATTTATAAAAATATTTGAAATAATTACAAAAACATTTGAAACAGTATCCAAATCACATAAAATGTATAAAAAAGGGAAAACACCTGTATTTTTTCACTCTGTACTATATGTTTGCATTAACTAAAGCTATTCAAAGTATTTGACATGTCAAAGTGTTGGCAAGTTTGTGTAGTATTACAGTACAGTTATTTCACAAAGTACAGCAATTTCAAAGAATATTTTGCAAAATATTTCAAAGAGTTTATTGTGCATTTGAATATAATTAAAAGTACCTGGTATGTGTGCTTCTTCATACATAATTACAAGGCCATATTTGCATTGTGTTTAAATATAATTTGTTGGCATGGCAGAAGGCTTTCACGGACCCAGTCTGCTTGTGTTTGATAATATTGCAGAAAATTGGAGAGTGTTTGAGCAAGAGCATGGTATTTTCACACAGCCTGCTTTTTCTGACAAAAGACACATCTACAAAGCATTTATTTTGCTTAATTTATCTGGGTCAGAAGCCACTGAAAGAGAATGTTCATTTGTGTATGTACCTGCTGTGTTTACAGGGGAGGGGAGAAAATCTAACATATTGTGGTACAGGCTGAAATGCGGGAAGACCCTGAGTGCTTAAAACGTAAAATTAGAGAGATGTGTAATCCCCAGACAAATATTACAATTGAAAGGAACTTGTTTTACACAAGAGATCAAAAGCCAGGTAAAACATTTGCAGCATATATAACCGACTTGAGAAATAAAACTAAAACATGCAGATCTGGTGATTTGAGAGATGACTTGATAAAAGACAGACTTGTGTCTAGTGTTAATAATGATGCAGTGAGAAAGATTTTACTTTGAGACAGTGATTTAACTTTAAATAATGCCATTGAGATTTGTCAGATATGCAAGCTTACAGAAAAGCACACAAGTATGCTTACAAATGAGAAAATCACACGTGTCTTCTTCTATTGCCAGTGTAAATAGTATGCAGCATGAGGTTAAAAGATACACACCAAAGGGTGTGGCTGCTTCAGTGAAACCCTGAGCCTTTCTAGCAAAATCCTGTGCAGTTCCAGCAAAATCCAGAGCATGTGCAGTGAAGCAGAAGAGTGACTCAGCTAAGCCTGTAGCTAGCCTCATAGTGAACTGTCGTAATTGTGGTGGAAACCATGAGCCCAAATGAGAAAAGTGCTTAGCTTTTGGTCAGCAGTGCCATTCTTGAAAAAATGTAATCATTTAAAAAAGTTTTGTAAATCTAAAGGGGGTTACTCTTTTATTTAAAAAGGGCATTTAAAGAGACAAGTTGATCAATTAGAAAGCTGCAACCCTACTTTTATGTTGATGGTGAGTAAGTGCTTGGTGAAACAGTCAACGCAGTAGATTTGCGGGCAAAGAACAAAGTCTTTTGTACTCTTCAGATTAATGGAAGATCTATAGAGCTCAAAGTCGATACTGGTTCGGAGTGCAATGTAATGTTAGCAGAAACATTTGCTAGAGTAAAAGCTGGTGAGAAGCTTGATTTGGCAAAGTGCGTGAAGGTTGTTGGTTATGGTGGTGAAGAAATTGAAACCAAAGGCTCAGTAATGTTTTCATGTTACTCTAATGGGAACAGCTATGACTTGCAAGTTTATGTAGTCAAGAGACACATGCAGTCATTTTTAGGTCTCAGAGACAGTTTGAAAATGGGACTGCTTTCATGTAATAAAGATGTCCACCAAGTAAGGTTGAATGAGAACAGCTCAAATTTCACGCAGACCATTTTTTCTGACTATACTGATGTTTTTGAAGACAAACTCCCAGCTGTGTACTCCATGAAGTTAGACCCTGCGGTAAGCACAGTCATCAGATCAGCATGAAAACTTCCAGTAGCTATACAGAACAGAGTCAAGTTTGAACTAGACAGAATGGTGCAGCAAAGAGTAATTTGTCCAGTTGAAGAACCAACTAAGTGGGTATCTTCCATGGTGGTAGCTCATAAGAAAAGCTCAGATGATATCAGAATATGAATAGATCCAAGAGATTTGAACAAAGCACTAAAATTACCTCATCATTCAATGTGCACAGTTGAAGAAGTTGCTGCCCTCATGCCAAATGCCACTGTTTTTTTATTGTTCAAGTCAAAGCTGTTGCACGGAGATGCAGAAATCTGGATACACAAAGTCCGTTAATATTCAACGTGGCTGCCTGCTAGGCACAACATCATACGCTGATTAAGTTAAAAAAAATCAGCTACAAAAGTCACTGATTGCTATTCAGCACTGTTAGGAACTTCCAACAACACCAGTCAACTCCACCGAACAATAACTTGAGAATCTCACAAAATCAATAATCCAAGCGTTCAGCGAGGTGAAAGTAAAATAATTGGTTTATTAAAACATCCGGCAAGCGCTTTCGACAAGGTCTTCTTCAGGCCGTTATACAAATTTTTTTAAAAAACATTCACAAACATTTATAAAGGATGTGACATAGACATAATGATGTCACATCCTGTTCAAACTACAATATATTAAAGATACAAAACATTTTCTTAAAACTTTTGGGCACTACAAAAAATGAATCACCTAACATTCTTACTGGGTATGGCAAATTACAGATGCTATTTGCACATACATCAACTAGTGCAGCTCTAAAACTGTTAACATCAAAGTACATTAAAATAAGTTAAAATGCAAGACATTGTCTGCACCATTCCGGCGCTGTAAAATTGAAGTACCTAATATTTAAGTTAGGTATGACAAAATGTAAACGCTATTTCTACATGCATCAACTAATGCAGCTCTTTACCTATTATCAAACAAAATATACATAAGATCTACATTTGTAGTTTAAGTCTTGTTCTCAGTAGCTGCATTAAAAAGTCCTGGTTCACTAGTTGTCAAAGATGCAAAGCACTAAATCCAACGTTGTATACACAACTAAATACATAAAACAGATGTCCTTATTCACCTTAAAGCATCCAGTAACTATTGAAAATACATGACTGTTATAAATATGAAGGGGGGGAAGGGGGGGGGGAGTATTGCATCAACTAGTACAGCTCTTTACCTATTATCAAACAAAATATACATAAGATCTACATTTGTAGTTTAAATCTTGCTCTCAGCAGCTGCATTAAAAAGTCCTGGTTCACTAGTTGTCAAAAATGCAAAACACTAAATCCAACGTTGTATACACAACTAAGTACATAAAACAGATGTCCTTATTCACCTTACAGCATCCAGAAACTATTGCAAATACATGACTGTTATAAATATGGAGGGGGGCGGGGAGGTAAGGGACAGGGAGTGAGTTGAGTGTAAATTGGGCTGGGAACGTAATATAGGAGGTCAGGAGGTGGGACTAAATGAGTGAATGTCTTGCATTTTAACTTATTTTAATGTACTTTGATGTTAACAGTTTTAGAGCTGCACTAGTTGATGTATGTGCAAATAGCATCTGTAATTTGCCATACCCAGTAAGAATGTTAGGTGATTCATTTTTTGTAGGGCCCAAAAGTTTTAAGAAAATGTTTTGTATCTTTAATATATTGTAGTTTGAACAGGATGTGACATCATTATGTCTATGTCACATCCTTTATAAATGTTTGTGAATGTTTTTTTAAAAAAATTTGTATAACGGCCTGAAGAAGACCATGTCGAAAGCGCTTGCCGGATGTTTTAATAAACCAATTCTTTTACTTTCACCTTGCTGAACGCTTGGATTATTGATTTTGTGAGATTCTCAAGTTATTGTTCATTGGAGTTGACTGGTGTTGTTGGAAGTTCCTAACAGTGCTGAATAGCAATCAGTGACTTTTGTAGCTGATTTTTTTGAACTCAATCAGCGTATGATGTTGTGCCTAGCAGGCAGCCACGTTGAATATTAACGGACTTTGTGTATCCAGATTTCTGCATCTCCATGCAACAGCTTTGACTTGAACAATTGGACTTGGTATTATTGTGTGTGTGCACGGAGCTTGTTGTGAGTGTTTACTTGTCTCTGCACTGTTTTTTTATTGTCTTAGATGCAAAAAGTTCATTTTGACAAATTTTGCTTGACCAAAAATCTTCATTGCTAACCACATTCAGTACACCATTTAGAGGGTACAGATTTCTGAGAATGCCATTTGGAATAAATTCTGCCAGTGATGTCTTTCAACGTGCGATGGAACAATTTCTTTTTTGCTGTCCATGTGCCATTATAGTAGATGATATTCTTGTAGGAGGCAATGGTGAAGCCAAACATGATAGAAACCTCAAAAAAGTTCTGGAAAGAGCTCATGAAGTGAATCTTAAGCTGAATCTTCAGAATTGTAAACTCAGGCTTTGAGAAGCTACTTACATTGGTCATTTGTTTACCAGTTCAGGCTAACACCCAGATCATTCCAAGCAAACAGCAATTATGGAGATGCCAGCTCCAGACAATGTCCAAGTCTTACAATATTTTCTTGGCATGGTCAGTTATTTAGGCAAGTTCATTCCATATTTGAGCCAACTTTCAGCACTGCTCAGAGAGCTGAAACACAAAGATATATCTTGGTCTTGGTCAGAACAACACCAAAGAACATTTGATGTCCTGAAACAGATAATTGCCAGTCCACCTACTTTAAGATACTATGATGTTCACAAATCAGTAACTCTTTCCTGTGATGCTTCTACGTTTGGTCCTGAAGAGGGTAGACCAGTAGCCTATGCATCAAGAACTCTAACCCAAACTGAGATGCAGTATGCTCAGATTGAGAAAGAACTCTTGGCAACTGTGTTTGCATGTTTGAATTTCCATAATCATATCTATGGCCAACCTATTCAAATCTAAACTGACCACCAACCTCTGTTCAATGTTTTGAGAAAGCCAATGCACAAAGCTCCTGCTAGACTGCAACGCATGATGCTCAAATTGCAAATGTACAATTTCAAACATTTACACAAAAGTCAAACTTCTTTATCTTACTGATACTTTATCCTGATTGTCCAGTAAACCACTGAACAGCATGAGAGTGAGAAACCTGATTTTGAAGTCATGGAAGTGAGAAATTTTTCTTCCACATGTCTTGATGAGCTTAGAACTCACCCAGCTTCAGATTAAATTCTCCAAAATGTGTTCATTATTCACTTAACCTTCCACCTAACAAACTGTCTTAAAATAAAATTTACACAAAAGTACCACTATACCCACCGATACTACCCTTAGGTTATATGCCTTTGCAGAGATGTCCAACCAAAATCATATCCACTATACCATCCAGTAAATACTGGCATTCCACAAAAGCCTACTCCACACCAAGCAAAAATCTGTCCAACTTTTTATTAATGTTCACCTAGTCTGTTTCATATGCTTGTGTCCATGCATGGATATCCCGTCACTCACCAAATGTCATAGTTACAGAAACAAATAAGACAAGGAAATGCCTTACATGGATATAGTGTCAATGTTTTATAAAACACTGCAAACTTCTCTTTCCACTTGACAGATTCCTCTAGAATCAAAAATGTATATATCCTCATGTACACTAGATATGAAAACAAGAAACATAATAGGTAGTTACATAACCCAGGCAATAATGCCATAGCTGAATAAATATTATTTTGGTTTTTAATTTCTATCCATCAGGAAAGCATAATACAAGGTGATCTCAAAAATAATTGTCAAACCTTACTTATGAACCCACTCAGAATGACATCAACGTGTGGCTTTTGTCAACTAATCTCCACACCAAATAGAAGCAACAAAAACTAATACAAAATCTACATTAGACTGGATCCTAATGCCCCAATCAATGATACTTCTGCAGGTTCACTCCCTGACATCTTAAGTGACCACCTTCCCACGCTTGCTGTCAGACAGCATATCACTACCCACAACTTCCATTGATAGTCATGTATGTAACCTGCCATCCTTCCAAATACACTCAAATCTCCAAACCTCAAACTTGTCAAATGGAGACCTTTACATGCCCTCCAGCTTGATGCAGCAGTATCCCTATTCAACAATATTTTTTTCAAATATTCTAAACAAGATGGCCCCTATCAGAACTAAGAGTAAAATCTATCCCAGGTCCATTGCTACTAAGACAAACTAACCGAAGAATTAAGGGCATCAGATTGTACAACTGGAAACGGGACAAAACTAAAGCCAACTTGAAATTTAAACAGCTGATAAACTCTGATGAAAGCTAAATAAAATTAGACAAAAAAATGTATTACATAAACCTACAAACCTCTAATTTGACACTCAATCCTCTCCTTCACACAGGTCAGTGTAATTAGCCAACTCCTTCTCTAAGTAATCAATCTGAAAGCATTGCTAGTCAGTTCAACTTAAATCTTATCAATACTGTTACATCTGTACTGAAAAACACAGCCCATAACACTCCCGCATGCCATGAACTGATCAACATATACATATACTGTTTCCAGCCCATAACCACCTCCACTATCAAAAGGCTTTTTTAAGCTAGAACTCACTACTCTTGCCCCAGACTAGTTACCAGCAGAATACATAAAGCCTGCAGCTGATACTGTTGTCTACACTGCCTCCATACTAATCAACCTCTCAGTTAAGGAAAGTTGTCCCAGAGCTTTGAATAAAATACTACATATTACCTTTGCATAAGGGTGGTTATTCTACAGATCTCTGTAATTACCAGCTCATCATTTTGCAACCACTTTCTAAAATGCTAGAAAAATGTATCAACTACTTAACTTTGTCTGGCAAACTGTATTTCAGCTGTAGTCAACGCTCAACATAACTATCTGCTCATCTCTGAAGCACATTGTCGTCTAACCATTAACTGATGCATTAATATTTTTTTTGTAATTGTACTTGTCTTATTGTAACTTTTTGCAAACTTGATATATGTAAATGCTAATAATTTTCCCTACCACTAATCCTCAATTCCTCCCAAATTTTGTAATCTCTCATTTTTTGCAAAATTCAAAAACATATGTATGTTTTCCATCCTCTCACCTAGAGGAACACCATGCTTTCTTCTTCTACTCCTGCAGTTATCACTGGACTATATTAATGAAAACAACCCTACCTCTGCAAATTCTCCAAAAACTCACACTGTCTTCTTAAACTCCTGCTGGATCCCCCTCCAACAAAATCCTAGATTAATGCACAATTATAAATATTTCACTACCCTGTTGGAGTTTATATGCAATTTCCATCTCGGTCTCTAATTCAACAATCACTACTAACAAGCCAAGCATCAGTGGGTGTCCTTGTATCAGTCCTGTTTCCATCTTAGCCTCTCCAGGTGTCCCATACTGACACATTCTCAAGCAAGTAGTCTTTTGCAGTGCCCACATCTATTCATCAATTGCTCCTCCTGTTACTTGTGCCAAAATTGTAAACCTATTCCCTATTAACTATCAAGCATTTGTATATCCATCAAGACTTCACCTGCTCTGTCACTTCCCATAACAATCAGCCCGTCCCACAAAATTTACTAACTTCCTCCATTGATCATTTGAAGATCATTCCCTTACAAAACATGTTCTTATTTATTTTAAGCTTCAACAAATTTACTTCTAATCTCAGTCATAAGCCTATTGTTTGCATCCACATAACATAATAAATCTGGTCTGTAATTTGCAGTTTCCCTCACTCTTCTCTCACCCTTCCACTTATACAACACCATATGTATGGCTTCATATGGTTTTCATTACCAAACCAGTCAAGCTATCTTTAAGTTGCAAAACTGTCCTCTTAAAATGCCATTGAGGTATCTATCTGAGTTGCCCTCATTCTACACTTTAAATGCCTAATCATGTACACTACCTTACCTGCCCAAACTTCTCTCTTTAAACTGTCTTTGTCCCTCCCACTAAAAACTTCTCTTGCTATTCTCCAAAATCTTTCACATCCAGCATTCCCCTCACATATCAGTGTTGGTACAATTCTCATCAGTTTCTGTATCAGCATCCCTTCGCATATACACTTTGGTGCAATTTAAATGGTTCCACATATCCTTATTATAATTAACTCTAAGCGGCTACCTTTTTATGCCCAGTGATCCATGCTTTTGATTTTCTAAGCAGCATCTTTGTATCCAACGACCCTAACACCTACTGTATGGTCTCCCTCTTGAGTACCTCTGCCTTAGTCTCTTCTAAATCTGTGATCTCATTTTACAAACTCTCAACTTCATATCCTTCCTCAGAATTCCCCTCCTTTCCATCAGTGTCCCTCTGCATGCCGCTTTAAACCCACCCCATTCCCTAAACTCTACATTCCCATAATCAATCCCATTTTTATTCAATATTTGCATCACCATATTATGCATCCATTCTAATCTGCTTCTCCCCCCACCAGTGTCCTAGATTCCATCATCTCTCCCTGTTCACCCTCTAACAGTCTTCACAATAGGACCATAACAAGTCCTGATACCTCTCTATCAAATAGATCCCATATTTTGTACCATTGCTCCACCCTGTTTCTGTCAAATTTAACAGCCTGATGTTTATCAATACTCACATCTTTCTGGATACTTCTGATCTGTGCCTATATAACTGGGATTGCATCATATAACATGCACTTAAACATGAGATTTTGAGCAGGTCCTTTACATGCATGCAGCTCACCAGACCATGAAGCAGTAGGTTTCACTGCAGAAGTACAATCGTATGCAATCACAGTAAGAAAGCACAGCGCTCCAATGATGATTCAATTCACATGTCTTCCACCATAGACAATTACCAAGATATCTTCTGACTACCTGGATGATGGCTCCCGAATCTGGCTTTACAACAAAGACAAACAAATGGCTGCCAACCATTTGCTCTGCCAACAACATAGAGAAAGTATACAGAAAAATATATTTCATTTATTGAACACCAGTACTCTTATAATCTATATTTATAAATAATTCTCTATCACTTTCTATGAACAAAGAGATGTGTATGTATACATTATAGGCACACACACACCATCATACACAGATACAGATGGGATTGTATAAACTACTTTAAAGAAAGTATCCATCAAATGTCGTTAAAAATACACATGCAAGGCACAGTTCCCTGAAATGAATTCAAACTGTATATCACTGAAAATAGAAAAGCTCCCAGTTTTCTACCAAAAATTATGACCTCACCATATATAAGCCAAATATATCAAATCTTTAATGTCGCTTGTAAATATGCTATAAATTTTATAGTACAAGGTAAACAAAAAATGTAGCAAGTACATATGTCAAAAATATTACCAGATACAGAAAGATATCCAAAACTGTAAACTAACTACAGACACAAAGTAAGACAAGTCATTACACTGACAATCATTGCAAAATACACACCTGTTAATAGGTAAATGCAAAACTCGCATACATTAACTTAATAAAAACATGCCTGCTACTTACCAAAAACATTGTTGGGTGATTAGTATATCCGAAGTACAATACCGATTAGTTTTCAATCCAGTCAGTATGATCAGTCATATTGCCACCATATCTCTCTCACTATCTATAAAACGGGTTTGTAAATACATATACACCTCTATATATTTAGTATATAGAAAGCTTGCAGTAGATCAAACACAGTGAGCTATTTTTACTAAGATTTTACTGTGCACTGTTTTCAGCAATTCTCATTTGGTTTGTTTAATTGAATGTCTTGTGGATAGATTTTCATTGTAGTTCTGAAGTACTTTTTAACTGCAGAGTCTTACCTAGAAGGTGGCTTGTCATTGCAGAACAACGTCCCTACTGAGCCTACCTCTACTGTCCCCATTACCGAAGGCTGGTCTGGTATACTTCTCCAGAATGAGTCTAGCCCTCTCCTCTTAAGAGCAAACAACATGCATGGAGAAGTGGAGAGGATCAGAGAACTACTACTGCTGCCTGTGATGGTTGACTTTGGTTTTGGTGAGTTACAGCATGCCCCTTATATGGTCATATGAGGCATGGCCCAGGAAGAGTTCATACCAAGGTCCTGAGTAGACATGATCTGAACCCACCCACTCCCTCAGCTTGGCAGTCCCTTCACTCCACAGCCTTCATTAGGGATGAGACACCACACTTTGTACATATGCAGTTTTCACTGTCCCCAGATAGATATACACCCATCCTCCTCTACCAAGCCTCAGATGCTTCAGCTGTTAATTCATTCTGGGTCATCTGGACAGTATTCAGGGACTTTTCCCAATGTGCCATGTTGTGGATAGTTTTGAAGTACTTTTAATTTTTTTTTTTATGTACATTGTATACTGAGTTAGGACTAGGTAGCTTCATAGTTACTTTTTAATTGGTTTAAACAGTAAAAGCAGCTTAGTAAGCCACTTATCTGTTTGGCTAGGTGTTGAAGCCTGATCTCAAGTCTCCACATTATCTTAGATTTCCACATTGCGATAAGCCTTTATGATTCAGGGACAACTCTACCACTGTTTATTTCCCCTTCACATTGACCTTATCATGGACAACAGTCTCTCTGGAGAATTAGCCATGTGTTCTTTACAGAAATTGCCACTGCTCACAACTTACCAAAGAAAGCCTGAGGATCAACCACACAGATAAACAACTACACAAAAAAGAGTGGTCCACACTGTTGCCCTCACAAATAAAATGGTGCAGGAAGTAAAAAAAAATCCTAATACATCAGAAATGATATATGAAGATTTTATTAAATGTGCATTAATCACTTTCATTCATATCCAATGCTTGGACTTATTCAGAACTCATGAATTTAAAGAACAGCTGAGAAAGGGGAGCACTAGCTTGTGTGTTTTGTTGCTATGGTTTCTAAAAATGGGCCAAAATCTGCTAGATGTCTTCTGGAAGATGTGTTCTGGATGTTTGTTCTCTCCAGTGTGTGTGTGTGTGTGTGTGGGGTGGGGGGGGGGGGGCTGTGGTTTGGTTTTCAGAGTACCCAGCAAGACAGGAAATTCACATAATTGTCCTGGTTGGAAGTTTTTGTAAGTTTTCTGCCACTGGCCACCTATGCTGCTTAAAAAATGATGTCCAAAATGTGTTTTGGGTTGCATAGATTTATCTCATATTCGCTCCATTTATTTTGCCTACAACTCACTGCTGGACTGCTATGTCTTGAACAAATCCTGCAGACATACTATAGTTCCTGTGGCGGCTTGGTTCAAACCTGGCAAAACAGTTTGCTGAATCTAGTATGTCCCCACCAATCCTTACAAATCCTCAATCACTTTCTCAGGCTGTTTTCTGCATGAAAATTTTAATACTACCCACTTAGGAATAAGGAGCAACAAAGCTGACTTTGTTTTGCTTGTATATTCCCGTTTCTCCCACATATTTCTCACAATTTATTCTTGTGAGAAAAAGTGAGCGCCATCTTTTTGATGGCTTCAACCCATAAAATTCTATAGGAGTACTTTCAGTATGTGCAGAGGTTTGGAGTATGTTAGTCTGTATGTGAGTGCACTTGCATGTGCATGTGTATAGATGCATTAATGATGCCCCTACATACATGCACATACAAGTAGGGGCATTAATGATGCTGAATGAGTGTGTATGTCTGGGTGGTCACATTAGAAGTCAGGTGTGTGTGTGTGTTCAGGTGAGTTGCTAGTGTTTCCATGAGTTTTGAGAGTGTGGAAGTGGTGCTTCTTGGCTGTGGATTTGTGTGTGTGTGTGTGTGTGTGTGTGTGTGTGTGTGTGTGTGTGTGTGTGTGTGTGTGTGTGCCCGTGCGTGCGTGTGTGCGTGTGTGTGTGTGTGTGTGTGTGTGTGTGTGTGTGTGTGTGTGTGTGTGTGTGTGTGTGTGTGTGTGTGCGCGCGCGCACACTCGCCTATGTGCAAGTGCCCTTGCTAATAGGGTGCTAGGGACAATATTAGTGCAGTCAGGTCTGGGTGCTAGGGACAATATTAGTGCAGACAGGTCTAACAGCACAGTGTTCACTTTTGAGAAACAGAAATGATCTGCTAATGAGGTGTTTTTTGTGTGACTTTTAGTGTCTCTAAATGGGAGATCCTCTATTGTACTAACCGACCAACCTATGTAGGGCAATTATCACTTATGCTTTTCCTTCTAATATATAATGAACTTGTGGGTTGATTAATATAGGCAGTGTATCTTGTGGGGTGGTTGTGTTTTGTGTAGCTCAGCTTTATTTTTTATTCTGCTTTACTTTTTTTATTTTTGTTATGCATTCACATATAAGTACTAAGCTAGCTGCCCTATCAGGCTATTTTAAGCCTGGCCAATTTCCATTTTGGTGCTGAAATTAATCTATCCAGTTTAGTGTTTGATTGGCCTTCCCCATCCCATGGTTGGTAATTTTATATTACCCAAGTCAGAATAAATAGGATCATACCAAAGATAATCTGAGGAGATCCTTGCATGGGTTAAAGTATTTAGGTGCTACATCTGTCCATTAATAGTACAGGGGAGTTCTCCAAAGGTACATTTTCTGTTTCCCATCCATAGATCCAAGTAGATCAAAGCTGCTCTTGTATATGGACATGGATGAGATTTTTACATGGATGTGGGAGACAGTTTCAGAGCTGCACTATACACTGCAAGGTATACTTGCCTTCCAAATCTATTCTGTTGCAGAAGAGGTTTAGGTCCCTAGACAGAGTATTTCAGATGCTATTTGACTTGCTGTAGTGCAGTATGTCCATCAGTATTGGGTCAGAGAATCCTTTGTATGCCAGACATAATTAGGACATATTATTTAGGCCTTGTAACCTTTTAGTAAAGTATCTCTGCAGGCATTCCACTTTATACTTAATGACTGACCTAATGTGGGTTAAGTAAAGGTGGTCAATGACATCCCTAGATCTGTACCTAATTCCTTTTGTTTATAAGCTCTGTACTATGGTGTATATGGGTGTGTGTGTCAGTGTGTGTGTGTGTGTGTGTGTGTGTGTGTGTGTGTGTGTGTGTATGTATCTATATCTATATTATATATAGATAGATAGATATATATACATATATACAGGGCCCACTTCTGAATCTTGAAATACTGAAATACCTAATTTTAGTATCTTGAGACTGGATGAACGAAAGTCAACAAACATGAAAAACCAAAACACTGATGATAAACAAAAAAACACCCAACCCTCCCCGACATACACACACACACACACACACACACACACACACACACACACACACACACACACACACATGAAAAAACATTATTCTATGTTTAAGTGGGGGGGCAAGCCCCCTTCACCCCCCACATCCCTGCTACTTATATATACCAACTCCTCCAAGGTCGCACTAACACAAAAACAGCAACAGACCTACTTCTACATGCCTTACATCCCATTTCACACGCACACCCACGAGAAACACACACACACTACACATGTAAATCAGTCACCACTCTCAACACCTATACACACACACCCTCACCTACCTACCCTAACCTTCTTCTACAATTTCCAAAAACATTAAAAAAACACATTACTACCCCAAATCCTGAAATACTACAAACTTACCTGGATCTCCGAACATAACCTCACATTCGTCTACCATCCTCAACTTTCAGGAACCACTACACCATAAAGGACAGCACACTAAAAAGATAAACTACAAAATACTTATTGCACATTCAGCAACCTCAGATTTGACAAAGTGCAGTTTTGAACAAATGCAGTTTTGGTGCTCTAGTCTCGAGATACTGAAATTTGAAATTTCAGTTTTTCGAGCTTCAGAAGTGGACCCATATAAATATATACATACATGTGTGCGTGTGTGTGTGTGTGTGTGTGTGTGTGTGTGTGTGTGTGTGTGTGTGTGTGTGTGTGTGTGTGTATGTATATATATATATATATATATATATATATATATATATATATATATATGTATTTGTAAACACCCAGACATAGATATTCACATACGTTTCCATGGATATCAGTGTATATATGTGTACATATAAACACATACAGATATTTGGTTGACAAAGTGTATCAGATAACATTTTTAGTATATTCTTTATCAAGGTCCATACAGGAAGGATTTTATATATGTTTGCATGTGGGTTGTCTATCAGCTGCTCAACATGACCTGTACCAAAATCGTTAATGCCGGCATAACATTGACACAGCACCAGAAACACATCATTCTGAGCTCCTGAACATGCCTCACCTTTGTGACCTATGTTAGCGCTTGTTCTTGGTTCCAGAGCACTAGGGATATTTAGCATTTGGTGTTACTCTGTTTTGGTTTTCCAGCATTGAGTGATGATATGTTGGTGTTAGCAGTTTCGATAAGGTAATGTCAAGCATCTGAGACAATTGTGTATGTGTAAAACAAATGAATGGGTGAAACCAGCAAGTACAATATTTGAATTATATAATGGGCCTGATGCCCAAGAAGTAAAAATGAAATAAAATTAAAACTTTATTCTAAAAAATGTGGAAAACATTACTTTTGGTCGATTCAGGAAAGTGCATTTTACTGTTAGTTATAAAGCATGAATTTCTTTTGAAGTTCTTGAAAACAGAGCTGATATGGCTGCTGTGGCTATTCAGCACAGGGTATGGAGCTGGTTTGTACATCAGAGATCACTGCTGATCAAAGCTCTTTAATCTTTATTTGCCATGAGCTCATTGTATTAACTGCAGCTGGAAGTGATACCTCCACTAAGTCACAAAAAAATGGAAAAATAAGAAAACCACTGCCTTAATATTTTATCAGGCGAAAGCGCTTAGTCCGTGAAATGTGTATGTTAATTTATTTTATATTTTTATAGTGTGGATACATTAAAGTGAGTGCTTTTTCTTTACCACAGGCAGTGGTTTTCTTATGTTTCCATTTTTGTGTTTTAAGTTGACTGTGTGGTGGTTTGGAGCATACATACCTCCACTAAGTGTTTGGGTTTGTAGCTAGAAACTAGCAGTCTGCAATATATTGTCTCTTTCTCTGTACATATGTTCTAAAAACATTTGATTAATTCATTAAAAATACATATTATCCACTGTGCTTACATGTATGAAGAAAAGCAATCTACAGTATTGTACATTTAAATGTATATATTACTAGCTGAATACACCATGAGCTAAAAGCTGTTTGTTCTTCATGAAAGATTACATTTATTGCAAAAATACATGTTTCGTTTGTACTACATTGTTCTATATGTTTGACTGGTGTGAATTATAAAAATGAAATGTATCCCCTGGATTCAATAAGCTAATTTCTCTATACAGAAACAGTGTACCCGCTCCAGCACAGAATATGGCCACTGAGCGATCCAGTAAACTAATATTTTGATGTGCACGAGCCTGCCTACACTATTCCTGCACAGACACTACTGCATAATGCTAATTACCTCATTTGCTGGTGAAAACCATGCAAATGAGGTGAATTAGTGATTCAGCAAGCAGGCAGGCATCCTTGCAAGAATAGTGTTAGTTGCAGAAATGTATTCGGCTACTAGTCGAATGATTTTCTGCAAATATTAAAACGGAGACATGACAGCTCAAAAAAAAAGCATGTATTATAATCTTTAGGCATACCAATGGCCAAATAAATGGCCATTGGCATGGAAAAGTGTTTAATTTATATAAAAGTTTTTTTTTGGCCGATCTTGGCCGTTTAAGCATAGGGCAGCTGCGCACAAATGGGATTGTGCTTAGAATTTAAAAATAAAAATGTGAAAACTCAATTTTAAGGGAAATCTGCATTTTGCCATTATAGTCTATGGCATGCAGAATCAATACAATACCAGGGAACAGTGGCTGTCAAGGGGAAAGGCTCTGGGCTAGTGTAGTAACTATAGACTAAGACAGTGGGGTATGCAAATGAGGGGAAATTTACTGAATCACAAAAATATTCAAAGTGCCAAACTGCACCTAACCATGTAGGTGCTATAACACAATCATGTAAGCAGGTGGAGCAACAGACATGAAAAGGGGGTGTCATGCATGGTGTAAGCACATTGGAGCCCTATGGTGCCCAGATAAGCACAGCTAAGCAAGGTGGTGTGTTTGAGGCTGTATTGACTTATTCGGTTCCATATTACATCCTCGAAGATGCACTTACCCGAATACATAAACACTGACACGTCTCCATCAAACCACGTAAACATCAATCGACCTGAAGCACGAAATCCGAAACATTGAATCATCATGGTTGGCCCTTCTGTGGTATAGCTTCGTAAGGTAATTGTGCGATAGTTATGGGCCTTAGGGTTAGGGTGTGGGTTAAGGTAAGTGCATAGATGGTAATGTATGTGAGATTTAGTGTAGGTTAGATTTAGGGTTTTGTTACATGTATATGTGTGGATTATTTATTTTGTTTGGGTATAGCTTCCTAAGGTAAATGTGCGATAGTTACGGACCTTAGGGTTAGGGTGCAGGTTAAGGGAAGTGCATAGATGTTGGTATATGCAAGATGTAGTGTAGGGTTAGAAGTAGGGTTTAGTTTAGTGTTAGAAGTAGGATTTTGGTTGGTGCATGTATGTGTTTGCTTAGTTTGTTTGGGTAGGTAGTATGTAGCGGGCGGTGGGTTGGGACAAGTATGATGGTTAGAGCTTTTTAATTTCGCAGTTTAGGGTGTTCAGTGTATTCGCAGTTCGCGGAATATGTGTCAGCATTTTTGTATTCGGTTATTAAGGCTTTCGAGCTTGCAATATAGACCCGACTTATTCCATGAAATGAAGAGTGTGTTCATATACAGGGAGGGCAATTTCATGTTTACATTAGCTAAACGGGTTTGTGCGGCATGTACCTAGTCTAAAACAAACAAACAAAAAAAATAAAAACGGAAATAGCAGGACTGTTTACATTTGGGCACTGGGTTTGTATGGCATACCTCAGAGCTTAAAAGGGGTGGAAATGGGAAGGGAAAAAAAGGAAAAAAAGGAAAATAGCATAATAAAAGCAATCAAGTACAAATTACATTGCTAGCAGGTAGAATGCATCATAATCAATCAATAATACAGGCAGCATCTGCAGCATAACAGTATAATCTATGAAACACCATATAGTCTGTTTTTTCCCACAAACTCTGCACAATTGGTGTACACATGCGGGGGAATTTTATCTGGAAAAATGTTAGGGGCTGCCATTGCTTTGATCCATCAGTATGTGCTAGAGGCTGAGGGCCGTGAGGAGGATAATGTTGACAACTGCCACAGAACGAGGAGGAAGAGGAGAAGAGTGTTCAGACACCAGGGTAACTTACCAGGGACTACATGATCTGGAGATAGTAGAGCACTACAGGGTGGACAGAGACATACTTTAGCAAATCACCGAGCTGTGCCGACCTCAACTTAGACCTAAAGCCAACAGAGGGGAACCCATCCCTGTGGATAGCAAGGTATGTGTAGCCTTAAGAATACTAGCTACAGGCACTTTCCAAAGACCTACTGGGGACATCATGGGAGTCTCACAGGCATCTGCATCCAGGGTACTCCACCAGTTTCTGGATGCCATGGTACCACATGCCGGTGAGCACATTTACTTCCCCAACACCCGTGAGGAGGGGACCAGCGATATGCATCTCTTCCACCATGTAGCAGAATACCAGGAGGTACTGGGTGTGATATACTGCACGCACATTCACATCAAAGCACCACCCATTAAACAAGGTAGGGTCTACATAAACCACAAGGGATTCCCCTCCATCAGCTACCAGGTCATGTGTAATGCCCAGGGCATTATCATAAATGTGTGTGCTGGCAGCCCTGTAAGCTATCACAACTCCCACATCTGGCATTCAAGACAGCTGTACGAGACATTTGTCAGTGGGGGCATCCTGTATGGCCATCTAGTGGGGGATGCTGGGTATGCACTGGAGCCGTGGATGATGACACCCATCAAAAATGCACACACACCCACACAAGAATGCCATGATGAGGCACACGCACAAACCAGGATCATTATAGAGCATGTGTCTGGGATGCTCAAGTCACGGTTCCGTTGCATTGACAGATCTGTTGGAGCCTTGCAGTACTCTCCAGCCGCATGTGCACACATGTTCATAGTATGTGCCATGCTACACAGTATGATCCTGTGGAAACATCTGCAGCAGGAACAGCATGAGGAAAGGCCAGACAGCCCTAAACCATTGCCAAGGTCCCGACAGACACAAATGGACTCTGAAGAGGAGACCCCTGAGCCTGTTCCTGTAGGCAGATGGAGGCATGCCCAGTATGCTCAGGCCTTGGTAAAGAGGCAATGCATAGTACACACACTGACAGCGTAGGGAACCCGGGGACTGACACCTCCTTAAAATGGAGAAGATCGATATCTGTGCAGTGACTGAGACCTGGTTCAAGGCTCTATAGAGCACCCCTGTATTACCAGGGTATAACTCATACCACACTTTTCCGCCATCTAACCTGGATCAGACCACCAAAGGTGGAGGTGTGTCCATATTCAATAAGGATATCCACACCTCCAGGCTAGTTGAAAACCATAATGCATCTGAGGTTATCCAAGTGCAACTAACTCTGTGCAAAACTGCAATCCAAATTGTAGCTTGCTACAGATCCCCCACCATGCCCCAAGATTCCTGGATCAACTTATCCATACCCCCACCAGGGCAACAATATCCTAGGCCTAGTCATTACCAACATGAGTGACCAGTGTTCCACACCTGAAGTCAACTCCTTGTTGGTCAGATCCGACCATAAGCTAATCACCCTAGATATCCTCATCCCACCCCCACCCACCATTAAGGAAACCACAGTAAAATATTTCTCCAAAGCCATCTTCATGCTTCTTAAGACAGAAGTGGTGAACTTCATGACACCCATGCAGATGGATAATACAGTTAGGACTACTTAATCGTACAGAATTGCACTCTATAAGCACTTACACGAGTGCATGGATCGTGCTATCCCTAACAGAACCAAGACGCTATCCTCCAAAAAAAAGGAAGCCAATCTGGTGGTCCCCTGCCATAAACAAACTCTACAACAAAAGGAAGAAACTGTTGCAAAAGAGAGTAAAATCCCATGAGTGGAGGAACTCCCTGGTCAGCCTCAGTAAGAATCTGAGATCCCTTATAACATCCTCCAAAGCTAGCTATGAAAAGAAAATCACCACTGATTCTAAAGGCAACCACAAAGCATTTTATAGCTATGTCAAGAATCTCAGTGGCAACACCCAGATCTGCTCTGAGTTACAGCACAACAACATGAAAATTACAGAAACAACCAATATTGCCAATATCCTGGCAGATAAGTTCAGTGCTAACTTTACCCCCTCTCACCCCCTAAAAGGCCCATATCTATACATGAATAATGCAGAGTCCCTGTAATCACATCTATGCAGGTAAAAGCTGCACTCTCTAAAACCAAAACACAGCATCCATGGGACCGGACAACATCCCAGGCTGCATTTTACATGAACTTCAGGACAAACTGGCTCCCCATCTAAGCACCATGTTCAATCATAGTCTCACATCAGGCTTTGTGCTGACTGAGTGGTGCACAGCAACAGTTAACCCACTCCACAAAGGGGGAGCCACCACTGATCCTGGGAACTATCGCCCTATTAACCTGGCAAGCCCGGTCTGCAAGGCCATCAAACATATCATCATGGAACTCATAAACAAAGACATTGGTAACTTCCAAACTCTGGACCCCACCCAGTTCGGGTTTTTGAAAGGAAGATCATACCTTCTGAACCTGATCGACTTCTTTGAAGCAGTCACCAAAGCCGTAGACGAGGGTAGGGTGGTTCACACAGCCTATCTTGACCTCGTCAAGTCTTTCAACACCATCCTCAATTCTGGAATTATAGCTAAACTCACTAAACTAGGTATAAATCCCTACATCACAAGATGGGTTGCCAACTGACTCACTGACAGAACCCACACTGTAAAAGTTGCAGACTCCAAATCTGACTTCAAGCCAGTTACAAGTGCAGTACCACAGGGTTCATTCCTGGGACCTCTCCTGTTTGGTATCTACTTCTCTGAAGTACAGGTAACACAGAAGGCCTCTGGCTAATGAAGTTCACAGATGACTGAAAACTAGGTGCCATAGTCGAGTCCTCAAATGATGTGGACATCCTACAGAAGGGCCTCAATGAGACAGATGCCTAGTGTCAGAGGCATGGCCTCAAGCTCAATGCCAAAAAGTGCATTGTCATCCTCTTTGGTAAAAACTGTACCCGTGAACTATCACATAAATGGCAGTCTACTTAACGCTGAATGTGTGATAAGAGACGTTGGGACCCAGGTGGACAGCAGTCTCTCCTTTGATAATCACATCAGCACAGTAGTCAGGAAATCCTTCTATATGGCACACCTCATCACAAAAGGGTTCTCATCCAGGAAAAAAGAGGTCATTGTTCCCCTCTACTCGGCACTCATTAGACCTATTATAGTGTACAATGCCCTTTTTAGAATGTACCTCACAAGACATCTGCAGCAGCTGGAAAGGCCACAGAAGTACCTCACAAAGTGGATTACTGGCCTCAAACAGATGCCCTACACTGATCATCTCAAAAAACTCCAGCTTTACCAGCTTTATTCTGTAGCATATCACCTACTCCGAGGAGATCTCTGCCTAACATATAAAGCTATGTTAAACCCAGAGCTGTTGGACATGCTACATCTAAAGAAATCCCAATCCCTCTGAGCTACATGCTCTAGGGACCTAAACCTTGTCACCACAATAAACAGGACATACTGGAGGGATAGATTCCTGTCCCAGAGACTTCCTGTACTCTGGAACAAGCTACCCATCTACGTCAAGCAAAGTTCCTCATTAGCACTCTTCAATAAAAACCTTGATGAGTGAATAAGAAATAGGAAATACACCCCGGGAATCACTTCTGTGGTTCTACTAGACAGGGGCACAGCAAATTACCTTTCTTGTGTGGTGTAAGCCAGGGAACCTTGTTGGCTAGGCTTACTTAGGCCTTGAGCTGATAGCCTAGTACCTTTCTATGAACCTATGAACCTCTCTCTCTGACTTGCACAGACAGTAAAATGGATGACACATACATCACATTACCTGTAACGTACCATGTATAGGTAGTTCACTGTGTGCATCCAACATAGGCAGCCCTCAAGCACCATCCTCACAACTGCTGCAAGCACAAGGTAAGTCAGTCATCTTAACAATAAATGAATGGATTAGTATGTTTTGCTAGCATATCTATGGTAATGCTGCATGCATACAAGGGAATGGTGTGGCCTACTGGGATAGCAGCAGACAACTGACAGCTATGTGGGATACCAGGAAATGTCTGGCCAAAACTGGCCTACACAGACTATGCAGTAGCACCCAAGGTGGCAAAAACCACTGTAGTATATATATGAGGACAATTAACTGGGGGGTCATAGGTTATAGGTATGGATGACAGTGTGGGGTCCCATACCCACCCCCTCACACCCACACAGCAAGTCAGTGGTAGAAAAGCTGAAAAACATGTCTGGTAAAGGCGCACAAAGGGCAGCAATGTTGAATTACCCCTCTACAGACTCGCACAGTAATAGCACAGCAGGACTTGCAGTCGCAGTAA
>NC_056739.1:376854903-376879903 GCF_019279795.1 Protopterus annectens | reverse complement strand
ACTGCCACTACGGGAGTGTGAAGGTGCATGACCCCGTAGACTCTCAGGTGATGTTGGTGCTGACCTACGTCCACTGGGCCGACACCCATTTCCCATCAGACGCTCTAGCACAGACATGCCAAGGTCGAGGATTGCCAAGGTCTCACCTCACTGTCTATTCATAACCTCAGTATTTTTGCATGTGGCCTCAACAAGGTCACGTATGTTGCCATGTAAATTAGGTAGAGTTGCATCCACCACCCTGAGTATCTGTCTGGTGTTGTGTTCACTACATGCTTGTACATCCATGACAGCCTGAAACATGTGTCTGGTGACACCTGCTGTGGCACTTGCAACAGCAGCTTGATGAACAGCAGTCCTACTGTGAGCGCACCTGTCCATCCACCTGTGTGGACCTCGTCTGCACTCTGGCTATGGTCAGGGTCTACATTCACACCTGCCATAGTCACCACACTAACCTGTTCCATGCCACCACCTGCCAACTGTCCATCATCTGTGTTTGCTGGGGACAGGGTATGTGTGGGCATTGTGACTGTGTGCAGGGACATTGTGGATGAGTGTCGGATGCCAACCATTGGCACAGATTCAGCCCCTGACACCACCTGTACCTGAATATGACCATCATCATTGCCAGAGTCTGCAGAGGCACTGACATCAGAGTGGGAGGGACGGTAACCACCATGACCATGTGGGGGAAAGACAACATATGTAAATTAATACCTGCACTATACCGTTTGCTGCTACGCATGCACACACATGCACACACATACAGGTGAGATGGCAGACAGGCATTACACAGACCTCACAATAGCCAACTGGTGACATTCACAACACAGTCAGACCACTACATACACACCCTGGACAGGCCCTCAACATCATGCAGTGCAGCCCCTTCCACTTCCTGCTCCTACTTATATACACCTCTGTGATATATGAGTAGTGTTAGTAAGTGATGGGCCTTCAAGTAGCACACACTGCACCCATGTACACATAATTGCTGTTCACCTGTATAGCACAGTGGCAACTCCTACAGAACATGCCTCTCAAATGTGCCGAGTGTCTCTGCGCTGAATGTCTACACATGTAGCTCATATTTCTGGTCTGTTTGTCATAAATCCTGTATTCGTCTGACATATTACTGGGATGATATGAGGACTGGTGTCATTATTTAATGACATATTTTGAGTCTTACACTTCAAAACCTGCAGTACATGTATGTTACAACAGAACCGGTTACACTAACGACCTTCAAAGCTTACAGTGGAAATTATAAGTGCAGACACACCTGTTAATATGACGGGTTTGTCTGATATATAACATGAGACCACAGAAATCATGTGATAACATTTCCCACCTTTAATGTGGCCTACAACTTGTGCAATCAAATTGAAGAACAAACACATCAGTTAGGGGTAACATGTAGAAGTTGAAATACATAAAATAGACTGGTTGCATGAGTGTGCACACCCTTAAGCTAATACTTTGTTAAAGCACCTTTTGATTTCATTATTTATTTATTTATTTTACATTTGCTGACTGGGTTAGTCTAACTGGATATATATCCATTTTCAGTAGAGGCCCGGGGAGATAAGCTCTGAGGAAACAAACAAAATCACATATACAAAAATTAATGTATACAATGAACTTTGCAGGAGCAGTACAGAGAATAATCAAAGAGGTCATTCGTTCATAACATAGTGCAAAATATACAGATACAATTAGTACAATACAAAATGTAGTTGCAATACATCATAAAGAAAAAGATGGAAGCAGAATTATACAATATATTATACAAGTAGTCATAAAGAAAAAGTAGGAGCTGAAATTATACAATATATTAGTAAAAGTAGTCTCCTTAATGAGATTCTGAAGATGTAAGTAATAGTATAGAAGGAAAAGGTAAGTTGTTATTAAGAAAAGGAACTTGATTACTGAGAAGAGGAGGGTAGGTTGAACCAAGTAAGAGCTAGTTGATCAGTCATGTTTAGTACAGGGGCACAACCAGTGTGTTCTGAGGAAACGTTTCAATTTGGTTTTAAAGAGTGATATAGAAGGAAGAGAGGAAAGTTCATTAGGAAGAAGGTTCCAGGATTTTTCAACAGTATTAGAGAAGAGAGAGTCCCCAGCCCTGTTGTTTGATTTACAAATATTTACAAGAGGTTTATGTGATGATCGTAAGGTCTTTAGATTGTTGTAGGGGGTAATGAGGGTAGATAGTATAGGGGCATTGGTAGGTTGGTAAAGTGGTTTATGGGTGATGGTCAGTTGGTGGAATTTGTTGATTTTGTAATTCAAGCCATCCTAGCTGCTTTAGATTAAAACAGTGGTGGGTTCTGAAAGGGTTACCTGTAGCAAATCTGGCTATGTTATTATAGGAGTTTTCCATTTTATTAAGGTTGTTTTTTAGAGAGATTAGTATATATGGGTGAGGCATAGAGGGGAGTAGAAATTAGATGGGTGTGAGCAATAGTTATTCTAGCTGGAGGAGAGAGGAATAGTTTTATCCTGTAGAGAGAGCCTAGTTTTCTATTAACAGATTTTAGAGTATTGTTAATATGGGTGTCAAAGTTAAGGTTGTTATCAATGGTGATACCTAGTAGTTTGGTAGGTGGATCTGAGGATATGAGAGTACCATTATTGGATGTTACTGTGAAGTCTATTGGGGGGGACTTACAAGTAGGAGTAAAAAGGAGGAGTTTAGTTTTTTGGGGTTCAGAAGATGACAGTGTTGTGTAAACCATTGTTCAACTGTGTTAAACACATTTTGAGTAAGGGAGTGAAGTTCAGATATAGATGTGACTGAGCATATAAGTGTGAAATCATCTGCATATTGTATGCATGTAGCTTGGGGGATTGCTAGGTGAAGGGCAGTGATAAATATATAAAACAGGAGAGGTCCAAATATGGACCCTTGAGGAACACCAAATGTTAACAGACAGAAGGGTAGATAGAATTTTATGCCAAAGTGCAGCCTGTTGTCTGTTATCTAAATTGGACTGGAACCATTTTATAGCTAGTGCATCTAGTGACAGGGATTTGAGGATATTTATAAGTATCTGGTGATTTACCATATCAAATGCCTTAGACAGATCTATAAACAGTGCAGAAGAAAGCATATTGAGGTTATGTTTTTTGTTAATACAGTCAGTAAAGGAAAGGAGGGCAGTAGTAGTGCTGTGGGAAGGTTTGAAACCATGTTGAGAGTTTGAAAGTATGTTATTTTGGATTAGGTGGTCTAACAATTGTCTGTGGATGCATTTTTCCAAGATCTTTGCTAAGGGAGAAAGTAGGGCTATGGAACGATAATTGGAGAGTTCAGTAGAGTTCCCACCCTTGTGAAGGGGATAATATGGGATACTTTCCAGATTTTAGGGAATGTATCCTTCACTGATGGTTCTATTGAGGAGAATAGAAATGGGTAGGCAATTGGTTTGGCTGCCTTTTGTAGATATTCAGCGGGTAGTTGGTCTGCTGAAGGAGTGCACGGTTTCAGTTTTTGGATAAGGGTAAGAATATATGTTGTTGGGACTGGTTGGAAGAGAAATGGAGGGGATGGGTTAGAGTTAGGGTTGAATATATTTAGGTTCTGAGTAGATAAATGACTGGCAAGAGTTTGAATGGCCTCAGTTGAAAAAGTATTAAAGGCATTAGCAGTCTGCTTGGGATTCTCCTGGTCTGTGCCTTGTGGGTTTGGTGTGATGGATTGACCTGGGTGTAATAATCGATTAATACTCACCCAGAACTTTTGTGGTTTATTATGGTGAGTCTGCTGTAATTGTAGGTAGTAGTTTCTTTTGTCAGACAGTATAGCTTTTTCAGTTTCATTTCTCAGCTGTCTGAAGTTTTGTTGGTCTACTGGGTTTTTAGTTAAACGAGATTTATTCCAGTATTTATTTCTGAGATGGATTTTTTGCCTGGTTTCTTTTGAAAGCCATGGGGCAGATTTAGTTCTCATTCTAATAGAGCGGGTTGGTGCATGGTGGTCTAGTATGGCTAGGAAGTTAGAATTAAAGTAATTAACAGCTTCCTCCAGTGTGAGGTATTTTAAGGGAGACCAGTTACATGCTCTTAGTTCTCTCTGGAAGAGATCAGGGTTGAAGTTTTTCTTGGTTCTAATTGTCCTAGATATAGTTGGATTAGGTAGATTGGATTTAAGCCTGATGATGTAGGTTAGTGAGTGGTCACTTACATCATCAGGGAGGGTTCCAGCTTCATATGTCTGGGGATGATTATTTATAAGAATCCAATCTAAGGTTCTTTCTTTCTTATTAGGCTTGTTTATCCTGGTAGGGGAGTTAATGGTTTGAGAAAAAACAAAAAGTTTAATATGGCTGGTAGGGTGGCTACGGCTACAACACTTCCAATCAATCTTAAAATCACTTAGGATTATGGTTTCTTGGGGTAAAGTTTGGGATAACCAACAAAGGATATTTTCTATGGTGGCAATGTTATTACCAGGAGGAAGATAGATACAGATAATATAGATGGATTTGAATGTGTTAAGTTGAAGCTTGGTAATAAGAATTTCAGCATTAGAGTCTTGAGGAGGTTGATAACAGCAGTCAGTCCTCTTGAGAAGGTGTGTATCAGAATGGCACATCTCGACTTAGCAATATTTGTACATTCTCCCTTGCAGAAGCCTTCCAACTCTGTAAGATTGCGAGGGCATCACTTCCGCAGTCCTCTTCAGGGCACCCCACAGATTCTCTATTGGATGTATATGTGGACTGTGCCTGGGTCATTCCAAAATGTTGATTTTCTTCTGATGAAGACATTCTTTTATGGATTTTGATGTATGGCATGGGTCAATGTTGTGTGGAAAGGTTTAAGTCTTCTACATCCACAGCTTTCTAGCAGACATATGACATTTTTGGGCCAAAAGGGACTGGTGTTATGAATTGTTTCTAATCCCCCTCCACCTTGGCTACAGGCCCACTTCCAGCTTATGAATAGCAACCCCAAAGCAGGACACTGCCTTCACCATGTGGATGGTGTTCTTTTGGTGATGCACAGAGTTTTTATTGTGCCAAATAAACCATTTGGTATTGTGGCCAAAAAGTGCCACCTTGGTCTCATTACACCATAACACATTTCCCCACATGTTATTGGGGGACCTGATGTATTTTTCTTGAGAAATTCACCAGACCTGGATGTTGTTCTGCATGTGAAAAGGCTTCCATCTTCCAAATCTACCCCATAGGTTTGACATGTGTAGAATACAGGAGATTGCTGTCACATGTAGTACACAACCAGTACTTACCAGTGATTCCTGCAACTCCTGTAGTGTTGCTGTAGGTCATCTGGCAGCCTTCCTGACCAGTTTGGGTCTAGTCTTTTCCACACATTTGGAAGGATGTCCAGTTCTTTGCAATGTCACTGTTGCCCCGTATTTCCACCAACATTTGATGACTGTCTTCACTGTGTTGCATGGTATATGCAATGCTGTGGAAATTTGTGTGTACCCTTCTCTGGGCTGATACCTTTCAAAATTAGATCCCTTTGCTGCTTCATAAGCTGTATGCAAACTATGGCTGTTACTGTAGCAGGCAAGTGAGTAAATTTAGGATAATCCTGGTAGGACAGCTGACCATTATTTCCTATTAATTAAAGAGTCTCTGTAACTGGTAGCAGGTGTGTACCCAAGAAGACATAATGCTGTAATAATATCGAATGCTGCTTCAACACAGTATTAGCTTCAGCCTGTGCACAAGTTTGCATCTACATTCTTGTTAGTTATGTGTCATAATTGTTCATCTAACAGATTTGTTTGTATTACTATTGAATTGTACAGGTTATACGTCACATGAAAGGCTGGAAGGGTTCAGAAATGTGTTATTGTGCTCTCATTTTTGTATTTCACAAATACTTGGCATTCTAACATGTGTGTGTACACCATTTATATGCACTGTATAACACTAATTTATAAAATATGTCCCTAGTTTTGGGCCTTCATTCCCCCATTTTGTCAGTCTTTGTCCAGATTTCTTGCAATTACAGGTTGTGAGATATGCTACAGATATGTGACATCTCCTGAAAATAGGACCCTGTAATGACCACTGTGATGCAATGCAGTTAACCCCACCACAAGTGAGCATGCAGATATTGCAAAATAGCTGAGAGTAACAGTTGTGTGCAGTGTCACATGCATGACTGTAGCATACCTGGGGTGCTGGTGAGCCACAACAGGAAAATCCCATACTCACTGGCTTCAGGCTGCTGTCCCACATGAAGACCAGAGAGATCTATGTAGTTGTGGGGGAGAGATATTGTCAGCAGACTCACATTTTGCATTAGTACAAGATGAATGCTACATATCTGCACATGTACAGTAGAAGCTATGATAGTACACAATTTGCTGTCCCTCACCACAGATGTGCACTTGTGTGCTTTACTAAACTCCAACCACAAATGCAGTTTGAAGAGACATATGCATCTAGATACTCTATTGAAGACAATATGACTGTGGCATGATTAAACTGATGTGCACTGTGGCCTTACCTGGATGCTCCTGTTGCCTGGGTGTCAACCACCTCTACGACTGGTGTTTCATGTGTTGACGGTTGTGTGGGGGCTGACCCATTGTTGGCAAGGAGCTCCTCTGTTATCGTAAGTGGGGTCTGTGTGGCTGGACTGTAGCAGTACTGTCCCTGGCCACAGCAGCAGCAGCCCTTTGCCGGGCACAATATCAGGTCAGGTGCCAGATGCCTGACCTGATCATACATGTGGCCATGGTTGCCCAAGGTGTTCTCTCTGTGGACAAGGTAATCCTACAAGGTAGTCCACTCCCACAGATTTTGTCGGCTCTGGCTAAACAGCACCACATCATGCTGCATTATTGCTTCAGTAATGACTGCATTCTCCTCTGCAGTATATGCATGCTGATGCTGCATGCCACGTGCAAGGCATAAACAGGGAAACACATCACAGGACCTCAGACATTGTCCAAAGTTATTTACAGAGCCAGCACATCAATATTGCCTATCATTAGCCACCACTTGCAACCTCATCATACCCCTGTCATCTATCAGCACAGTATGAACCTGCATTGCACTCCTGGTCCTGATGTGTCATGTTCCCCCCAATGATGGCCAGTACATTGCATACACAACCATTCATCATTCACGTTTGTGTAGAGGGATGACAGTGGCTGTCTTCCTTGCAGATGGGATGTCAGTGATTCTCAGGCTTTGCCTGCATACAGTGTGTAATGGAGCTGGAAGCATATGCCTGAGTTCATGTAGGATGCAGGCAGGAATGTTCTCAGGTCCCAAGGAGACTTTCTTTTGTTGACTTTGATTAGGCAGTATGCACCTGCTCCTTGATGATGAGGGGAGGGGTGGAGGTGCTCTGCATATCCCCCCACATTGATGGTGAGACGGGGGGGGTGATGTTTGCCCTAAACCTGTCTGAAGCAGGTTGGCTATAACTATGGTGTGTGTGTATGTGGTGTGACTGACCACCCTTACAGGGTGGGTTGGGTTGTTGACTCTGAGATTGCAGATGTATGTGAAGATGGCCTTGCGATTACCCTTGGTGGATGTGTCCAACTTGTACTCATAGTTAGCCTTACATTACACCACCTGTGACCTTATATGCTCTTTCAGACAAAGGTTGACTCACTGCAAAGTTGGTGCCTGCTCCTACTCTGGCCTGAAGAGCCAGTAGAGCGACCAGTTATGTGGTTTGTGTATTGCTGCTATCCAGCAAAGGGGGTTACTCTACTTTGGTCTAGACAGGTTTTACAGGTAAGATATTGATAAGTCCATACAGCTATTTCGGTGGTCATATAGCTGTTTGTAGTAGGCACAGACACAAGGTCATAACACAGTTGAACACCTCTACAGTTTCAAGCTGATAATCATGCTTATTCTAGTACCCATGTCTGTATTAGGACAATGCAACAACCAGTAGCTGTAGAAATGTAACTCTGTTGGATGCACAGAAACTGAGATCACACACGTATATAACATGTACAGCTTATTTACCTGACATTTTGCATCCCATGTCTAGTGCTATGAGGCAGTCAGGTACACCTACTCATTCATAGATATGCACAGGTAATACCCGTTATATATTTCTGTTCTATGTCAGTATGGTACACTGTATTTACACTCTTGCTGCTCAGTCATTCTTGTCAACCTGTTAGAGCAGGACCACACCTCTCAACCATACCACATTCTTTGGTATTTACTGGTTGTGAGGGCAAAATAATGGGGTGCCACAAATTTCTGAGTGGCCCCTTTAATTCCCGATTTCCAAAAAAAAAAAAAAAAAAGTTATGATTGATGTCATCGCGCATTTCCAATGTATCCTGCCTCTGCAGCATCATCAACCTGCAGGCCAGTGTGTGTGTAATAACAGCTTCATGAGTTGCTGACTACCTGTTGGACTGGAGATGGATATTATGTCTGTGTGGCATGCTGATATTTGTACTCAGAAGTTTGACTATTGCTATTGTCAGACCATTGTGAGGTAATTAGTTATATGGCACAACCCTTTTTTTATTTTTGCAATATTTTCTGTAAATTGCACAGCATATTGCTAGGTTTAATCTTGACATTTGGCACAGTCTGTTCTCACCCTGTTCTGTACCGTAGGTTCTTTCCTGTTGGCTTCATTACAGTAGTATGTTTCTGTTATGTGGGGTACAGATTTGAATTTTGATTTCAAGTTTCCGTATAATTAAAACAATGATGCAGAGTGTAAGTATCCGAAAACCTGGCAACCTTCACTTGTTGCACAGTGGGTTTAGAAACACTCTGCATGCCACTGATTTGTAATACCTTCCCAGTGCCCACTCACATAATCACACTAAATTGCAGGCTATAGATTCATACTGTGTGTGTTAGTGTGTTTATTACTGGTTGCCGGTTGGTACTTGGTAACTGTGGAGAGCAAACCACATTTTCCTCGGCAACTATGAAGGAAATCCAGCCAATATGCATTTTTATTTGTGAAAAATTAAAGGTGAAACTCGGCTATATACTGCTCTTGTTAATTCTTTGATTGCATGCGCTCTCACCCTCAACAGCTGATTGTAGTGTTGTTTTGTAACGTGAGTCGTGACATGACTAGGTGTCACAAAAGATGAACCATATCACTTGGCCTCTTCAGGCAAGAAATCTGGACAAAGCCTAAAATGATTGGGAGTGGGAAAAAGTCCAAAAATATGGACAGATTGTAAATATTGCTCATACATTTAGAACGTTTATAGAATAAGGATTTGTGTTAGCATTTTCTGAATGATTTGAAGTCTGAAACTCTAATGTTTTTTAGTAATTTTTATCATCGGCTATTTGCCAGAAAACCACACGTTTTATGAGGAACAGACCAAAAACTAGGTAAAAATCTGGACAGTTAAGAAATGTGCAGCAAGTTGTGTGAAAATAAACTATCCTGCATTTAAAAATGCACATTTTCTATTTATTTTGTACATCATTTGCTTCCATAATCTGTATCCAAATATATTTTCATTACAATGCATTCTTTAATGGTTTGATGAGGGAGGATACCTACCATAATGTACAACTGTTTCCAGAAGGGTGTGAGGTAAGCGTATTTACATAAGTGCATGGAGAGGGGAGGGAGCAAAAAATGCTTAGGATGGTCCATACAGAATTTATCTGCTAACGCAGTGGTAGTATGCATTTTTTTTTCTGTTTCTATACACAAATACTGCGATTTTATGAGAACCAGAGTGAGCAATGCATTCTAAAGAAAAATTGGAGATAGCCAGAAAGTAATGGCAAATTAATATGTTTAATATGCTTGCCAAAGAGGGCAATACTACTACCTTCCCACCAAAACAAATCAGAAGTGCGTATATCTTGAACGTCAGAACGCAAATGTCACATGTCATCATGAACTGTCTAAAGAGTAGTTTTTTGTAAAAATATTAAGTGCGATGATTGAATTGTGTGGAGTAGGCTACTTGCATTTTATTAACTCGTTATACGGTTGCATTTTACTTACATTTGTAAAAACTCAGGGCAGGATTCATGAAGCCTCCGTGTAAGAGATACAAGGCTTACACGGAGGCTGCAGTTAAACGGTGTGATGTCAGCATGTCATGCATATGCATGAGGGCATGCTGAATCACACCTAAGGCTAACACGGTCCATGTAAGACAGTAGGGGGCGTGTCTGTAGGCCGAGCCCTGCAAGCGGACACGCCCCCAGAAGAGTAAAAGTGCCCAAAGTAAACACCCATGACAGAGTCCATGGAAATGTGAATAAACACAACACAACACATGCCCCCACAGACTATGAACATAAAATATATAAATGAACATGTTATATATTTTTTTTAAATCGTAAAGATGTTTGCCCATGAGTGCGCTCGTTTGCACGGGCGTGCCCGTAGCTTAGCCACAGTTAGCAGTCAGTGGAAAAGCATATAAGAACTAAATATGCAAAGTAAGCCAAGAAGCAATAGCGTAGCGGTAGAGACGTTGGCTGAAGAGCAGGCATCCATGGTTCGAGCCCTCACAACATCAATTTTTATTTTTAGTAAAATAAGCACGAAACAAGTCCCTGACAAATATGTACACATATAAAATCATATTTTATGTAAAATGTAATGAAATAGTCCATTTATTTTGAAGAAATGTGAGATAACAAAACAATAAAAAATGCGAGATGTGCCTATAGCTGAGCTACAGTTTAACAAGGTGCGTGCATCTGCCCGTAGGTGAGCAGTGGTTTAACAGGTGCAAAATGAGTGCCCGTAGGTGAGCAGTGGTTTAACACGCTGAAACTGTGTGCCCCTAGCTGAGCTGAGTGTAATATGTGTGCTGACAGCCAAATGAAGCGTAAACCAGCGTAACCTGTTTGCGCGGAGCTGCGCACCCCGCTAACAAGCTAACCGGCGGGCAAAGTTGAGCAAGCTGCAACAAAACTGCCTTTACACAGACACACCCCCTAGCCTGTCTAGACAGTCATAAAAAGCAGTGGCCAGGTTGGAACCCAGGATACCATGCACCATAGTCAAGGTACTGAACCACTAAGCCACGACAGCTGTACTTAGAAATGCAGTAATAGCAAATATATAGGAATGAATAGAAAGTAGAGCATGACAAAGCAGGTTTTGTGAAGTTGATACAATTCCAAAATGGCCAATCACAGATAAGTGTGGGAAAAACGGCATATATAAGCCCCATAGGCGGGAATACACAGCATAAACGATTGTAGAACTGACTTGCAGCCAGAATGTCAGGAGTAGGTGAGGGTAGTTGCTTTCGAGCACAGAGGTGGGGCGTTGAGGAGTCTAGATACATGGTCTGGCTCCTAGTCCACAATCATGAGGCCCAACTCATGCAGGGCCAGGTCCTGTGGGGAGCATATAGGGCTGAGGCGTGGGACCAGTTGGCTCATGATCTCACCAGTGCCACAGGGATTCCAAGGACTGGTGAGCAGGTCCGTCACCACCATGCGGACCTGAAGAGATGCAAGCAGGACCAATTGAACCTTTGGATCCAGGAGGCCCAGCAAATGCCCAATGCCCCACTACTGAGTAAGTTACATTTAATTATGTATGTAAGAAATTAAATTAGCTGATATTATGGAGATGTGTATTCAATATTACTTCATTTATATTACAACTACAGGTGTCCGTTCTGTGAACCGCAGAGCCTATGGCGATAGGCTGGTCTTGATTCGCCACCAGGCAGGTCAGTAATCCACTCCCAGTAACTGTAAAGAAATATAAAAGTATGACAGTTAGCAAAAGAGTGCAGTGTAGTCACTAAGTAATAAAATGTGCAAGTAACAGTGTAAAAGTGTTTGCAAGTATTGCTTGATTACAAAAGTGTGTTGCAGTCTGTAATCCAAACAGAAAAATGAAAATGTCTGAAATAAAGTCCGAAATAAAGATGCCCCACCTGTAATATAATAGTACACAACCTGCAGCAGGCTGAAAAGTACAGCTGCAGAAGATGAAAACAAATCACATGTGTGAAATATATCCCTGTTGAAATACTGAAACATGACAGAAGTGAGACTGCTGGAAAGGATTGTAATAACTACAGGTAAAACATGTTAATAAAGCCTAGAAGTAAGTACCATCCTGAATAGTAAAATGAAAACAAGTGAGAGAGTGTGAGAAAGAGTTATGAATCCACCAATAAAGTAGTAAGAACCCCTGAATAAAGTATACTGCAGTCAGTACAGAATGAAATGAATGTGACAAGTAGAACCAAACTGCGAAATGTGTTCAAAGTGTTGCTGCAGCTGGAATGTGTATCCCAAAATCTGGATATGTTGCTCTCAGTCTGCAATATGCAGATAGTATGATTGTCTGAAATATCAAACATCCACAGTTGTCTATAGCTATATAAAACAAATGTAGCAGGATGATGTAGCTGAACAAAGCCAGATATGAACATGTATGAATAACAATAAAATGTATATTGATGTAGCAGTAACAGTCCTATCACCAAATTGAAGTAGTTATCATATAGGAAACTGTAGTCAGAACAGTAGTGTGTATATATCTGTAGCTATTAGAAATGTACAGCATATGTATTGATATTCGAAGGTGTTAATAATATTTTCTTCATCCCACCCTATAACCACATATAATCCATTCCACGTGAAATTGGTATGTGCAATCACAATTAACACCCCTGGACATTTGTCCTGTTGGGTCATAAATATTTGCATGTACGTTGATGCATCTGCCCTGTTCATACATCCAAACCTGATGGCCTGTTGCCATCAATCCACCCTGCATGTTGTTGGACTGTGTATTGCTGTTCAAATTATGCATGTGTTATGCTCGCTGTTCAATGGTGTGAATATCTGGGTGTTTGGTTAATGGAAATACTAATGCATGCTGTTACAACTAATTGCGAATGGTATTGTATGTTACTAACCCAAACTGTCATGACACAATGCAAAACATAGGACGACAGGGAAGGCGGGTTCCAGCGGACCCACCTCTCCCACCTCAGCTGGCGAGTGCACCTGGCATTAATGCCCAGTCTGGACCCTCCTCTGGTGGCCCTGTGCCACCTGCGGGTGGAAGCACTGCAGGGGATGGGGCCCGTCCCCCCTCTGCAAGGTGGCCGGAGGAGAACCACCACTCACCCTCCGTAGCATCCGTCTGGACTGTGGTGCGTAGGGAGATCCAGGACTCTGTTCTTGGGCCCCTACGCCAGATTGAGGCACAGGTGGCACAACTTACGGGCATGCCTATTGCCCAGCCTACACAGCCCCCAGCACAGCCCCATCCTGGGCAGTGAAGGAACAGTGGCAACTGCCCATGGGTAGGGATATCAGTTCCACTGTTGCCATCTATGGGCTCATGGGCTCTGGATATCCAAACCTCCGTCCCCGTCAATTGTGTAACCCCCCCACACGTGTCACACACCGCCCCTGTATGCATCTTGTTTGTCTTGTCTGTTGACCTACCCAACCTACCTCCCCAGCTATACCGACTTCCTTCACCTGACATACCACTCTCACCTGAAAAAAAAAAAAAAAAAAAAAAGGGCACTCTGTACCCACAAACAAATTATGCCCCATACATAGCTGCCCATTCCCCACATATGTCTGCTGGACATGGAAACTATCAATTACAATTGGCTGTACAACAAGTATTAATGTTGTCCTGACAACTCTCTCAGGGGTGGAAGGTTTCAAATGTCACACCAAATTACATACATATGCACAGCTGTTGCTGATGAAGAAATGGGCAGCTATGGGCCTTACCTACATCCCTCCTGCAAAACCCGAGCTTGTTTCCCTACTGTCTTACCCTCTTTGTGACCCCTTTTTCACCACTTTCCTGTCTCCCCATTTTCATTTCTTTCAAAGAAAATAGTGCAGGTGTGCGCAAGAGTAAGCACGTTTAAGCGGTTGTAAGCGGGTGTGCGCAGAGCTGAATGCCAGTGTGCATGCGGGAGCTCCGCACAAACCAGCGCTAACCCAGTTACAACTGCTTAAAAGTGCCTTAGTCACTCTGATTGACAGGTCCTGTAGTCAGTTCAAAAGCAAAATAAAATCCCACTGTCAGTCCCGAACCAGGACCTTGGAAACAGTAGTCTGCATGACTTACCACTAAGCCATGACTGTTATACAAGAACATTGTGCTAAAATAAATATATCATGTAATAGTAGGAATGAATGTAAAGGGAATATAGGATGTGTAGTACACAAAGCATGTCATGTATATTTACTGTCAAATCTAGTGGATATCTATGATAGTAGTGTGTGAGCAGAAACAGCCATGCTAGTTGGTAGCTAGTAGGTAATAATGTCACTGTACCACCTTGCAAGCCACACATACTCACAGCAGGATAATCACTGCCCATACCCCACAACCTGTTACAGGAACACATCCGGACCAAGTAATAAAATATGTGGAGCAAAGGGCCAAAACCAGGGACACATTACAAATAATGTTACAACAAACTTAGACAGTTCAGAGAGTAACAGGTTCTGCATTTTGTGGGATGTTTGGAAGGGTATGAAGTCTGAAACTTAAATGTTTGTCACTATATTCTGACTTGAGCCCAGAGTGATTTGCCAGAAAAAGCTGTGCATGAGATATTGACCAAAGTATGAGGCAGAAATGTGGACAACTTGCAAATATTTGTACACATGAGAGGTTTGACACCACCATATTTGAATAGTTAAGAGCCTAGACATACCAACAGTGACTGAGTTACAGGGATGCCCCACAGAGTCCATGTGAAATGTACAAACAGTAGGCAGAAAGGTGTTACAACACATGCAATGGTAACTATGAAGTCCTGAAAGTATGCACCACTTGCATGGCAGAAAAAGTGTAGTAATACATATGCTCATGCTATCCCACAGTCACAACTGCAGCATACCAGACAATTTAATGGGTGTACCCCACTGATATGTACTATTCCATGAGGCAGATAACAGATGCACCTGAGAGTCTCTGGGGCCTGCTCAGCAGCATACTCAAATACCCTAATAGATGTCAAGGCCCACACCATGGCCAGACCACACTGCATGCTTTAACACCCTAGCAGATACAGCAAGCATTCCAAGGTGTGAATGTACATGGAAAATAGGAAAGCCACAGCAGCACACTTCAGTCAAGACACCTAGCAGGCATACAAGTAGTGACTGTAAAGGGCAAATATTGAAGCCATAGCAACAAAGTGCAAGAGCCACTGCTATACACCAGTTACAACACATGTCCCGCAGGAAAGCACACACACACACATTAACAGTAGTAGTAGTTGTAGGTGTCAGTGTATACACACAGTTAGTACAGGAAACTGGAGAAATGAATGGAGAAATGTTAATCTACAACACAGCTGGAAATATGAGAGAGATACCAACCTTTATACTCACAGAACATTGTCCACGGCATACCAGCATGGTCCCTGCCCTTAAAATCTGAAAGGGCTACGCCTACCTCACATACCTTTTTATAACACTGTTCTGAAATCACAGTGAGAACTGCAATCAGTACACAACTGGCTGCATGCAATTAGCAAATGCTGGCTAACAATTGGTGCAGAGGCCATCACATGGACATATGCAGATACTTACAAAAGCATGCTGTACTCCCAGTCCGCACATGCAATACTTTCATTGCACCCTGAGGAGAAAGTGAGAGACAGAGAGAGAGAGAGAGAGAGACAGAGACAGAGACAGAGAAAAACAAAATTAAACATACACAAACAAAACTGGTCAGCAACAGCCACCTGAAAGCTGACAACTGGCAAGTGGAGCAGCAGGACACAAAACCAGATGGCAACACAAGCAGCTGTGACAAACACAGGTAATGTAAAGTAATACTATAAAGGTCTACATACTGTGAACCCTCCATATGTGTCATTGGTCTGTATCCATATGTATATGAAGATGTGCAAAGGGCAGGGGACATACAGCAACTATCAGTGAAGGCTGTACATACATTTGTATGTGAGAGCATCTATGTGCACATATCAATGTAGGTTGAATGTAGGTTGTAGTGCAATGTACAAAGTAGGTTTCACAGTTATGTATGTTTAGCAGTATGTTAGTGTGTGTATACAGTATGGTAAACAAACATGTTGATATACCTATCATATGGATACGTATGTATGTCAAAATATGTATGTATGTACATATATATATATATATATATATATATATATATATATATATATATAATATGCATATATGTATATATATATATATATATATATATATATATATATATATATATAATATGCATATATGTATACATACATAGAGAGATATGTAGGAATACATAGACAGATGTAGATAGATAGAATATGTACAAACATATATATGTAATACTCATACAGATATAGATATATGTAGATACATATACATAGACAGACAGATCTGACTATATACAGGTATGACTGTATATGACGACCTCAACACCCCTGTCCCACCCCTCTGTCACTCTCATCCCTCTCTGTCACCCCCTCCATATCTATAGCAATATATGTACATCAATATATATATGTGTATATGTATACAGACATATATATATATATATATATATATATATATATATATATATATATATATATAGATAGATATATATATATACATATATATATATATATATATATATATATATAGAGAGAGAGAGAGAGAGCTGTATATATATTCTGAGTGAGGCACATGTGTACAGATGTATTGCAACAGGTGCCTGGTGACAAAGGCATGGAGTGAACACCAGTGTCAAAACTGGAATACCATACCCCATTTCAAATCACCTACACCAGTAACCACCAGATATGTGATTGGCTGCCCACCACTGCATGTGTCAGGGGTGAACAGGGTCATAAATGTGTACAATAGTCCCCCCCAATGATATTCACAGTGGCACACTATTCCTGGAATACCTGCACATGGTATGTGTCAGCAGACATGGTGTGTCAGCTATGGACATGTAGGTCAGTGTACCCCTCCACACCACATAATGGCTGCCATGGTATGTACCTCACATGACAGCTACAGATATGGAGAAGGACACAGTGACATGTACAACACTGTGACAATGCACTCAAACACATTACCAATGCACAGTGACTGACAACACCACAGAGTACACACATACCACCCACATAGAGGTTACCACTCCTGGATTTACATACTTAAGTCACGCCCATGACAGATGTCCAACAACCATAGTAACACCTGACACCATCCACAACCTAAATGACTGCTGTGTGTCGTCCATGCCACTGCAATAGAGAGCACATGTGGAGGTAAGGTTCCTACAGATAAGACATACACTGCAATAAACCACACAGTGTTAAGAAGCAAGACTCCCCATGAGTACATGTCACACATACCCCTGCTGAATGTTAGTCAGATAGGTAATATGCCATATGAGTCACCCTGTGTAACTGTTTGACAGCAGCAGGTACCATCACACCACATGTGTCACAATGGTCAGGGTAGCAGAACAGTATGCTGCTGTAGTCCCAGGGGCAATAGCATATTGTATAGTATTGTATTGTAATGTATTGTATTGTGTTGTATTGTATTGGTATGTTGAGGTGCCTCCTTCGTGGAGAGGAACCACTGCTGCTGTAGCCAGTGTACATGTACGTATCCTGTAGTCAGGCTAGTGTTACATAGTACTTCTGTATATGTGTTTAGCTCCTGTCGGAGTTCATGTAGCATGCAACTGGGGATACCATCAGGTCCCATTCATGTTGTGCATTCTGCTTTCCTGCGGCTCTCACCTGGACATCTGTGATGACAGGGAGGTTACAGTCAGCTGGGATAACTATGTCTTATTTTGGGGGAGAGGGAGGGGTGAAACCTGCACTGAACCTGTCTGCCACAATGTTGTCAATATCTGTGGTTTCAGTGAATTATTTGTTGTTGTGTACTAACTATGAGCATAGTGGATGGATCCTGACCAGGTTGCTAACATAACTGAAGAAGGCCTTGTGGTTATCTGTAGTGTCCCTCTTGATTTCCCTCTCAAAGTTGCCCATGGATGTTTTTTATGAGGGAAAATAGATCCTTACTAGTGCTGCTCAGACATGTCTTCCCTTTATGGAATTATGCTCTGTCTTGCAGTAGCTTCCATCTTTTGTAATACAATCTGTCTATGGCTGGGGTCCACCAGACAGGATGCTGTCCCTTTGTGGAGTGTCTTGGCCATATATGGAATTGCATGATCCATGCATTCTCGGAGGTGTCCGTAGAAAACATTTGTGAAGGGGTCAGCATTGTGGGTTGTGTCTTCCACTGGCCCAGTGGGCTGAAAGGATACCATGTCACTGTTACAAAGTGTAAAGTTTGCATTTGCAATGTTATTCACTATAGTCATTTGTGCTGGTGGTGGAGGTGGGATATGTATATCAGGGCAATTAGTTTGAGTTCAGCTCACAGTAGTTGATGATGTAGCCCATACAGTACCTAGATACAAACCCCCAGAGTGAGGAGGTGCTCTGGACCTGAATCAGTGTTCTGACTGCTGGGGTTTGGTAGTATGTCATATGGAGTGTGCCAGGTACTGTTGCACAGTCACTGGCTGAGCACTGATACCTGGCCATTTACATGTGTATCCACCAATAGACAGACAGATGCTATATATGTGAGATATGTCGTATCATAACAGTCGAGTAGCATGTGTAGTATGTGTGCCAAATTCTGCTGACATATATTGCTGATATCAGGTTATTTCCTTTTTCAGGAACATGGCTCACCCATAAAATCCAGCTTACTCCGCGGCTGAGGAGGAGGAGATACACAAGAGCCTGGTGCGGGATTATGCAATACTCTTTTCCCGCACCAGCCAGAATCAGCAGGAGAGGGCTGCACTGTGGCAAGACCTGGTCCGTCGGGTAAATGACATAGGCGCTCATAATAGGACATATGAGCAGATGCGACATCACTGCAGTGATTTAATCAGAAATGTCCATCAGCGTGGGTCGGATATCCACAGGCAACAGGTAGCCACAGGTGGTGGGGTGGCTACATCCCCACTCACCAGACTGGAGGGACTACTCATGAGTGTAGTGGCTCCAATGCATGCTAACAACAACAGCAGCAGACATGCATTATGATGGAGGCTGGAGCCACGCAGCAGCAAGACTATGGCGTGCAGGTAATATGCCATATGTATAGTTGACTGTTGTGTACACTGGTGGATTAATGCATGTGTGAGGTGTGTCCTTGGTTTGTAGCTGTCATCATAGTATTTAATGTGCAAGTGTGATATTCTCAATATCAGCAGCTGACCTGTGAAAGCGACTGTTGTACTACTGACCTGTATCATACTCAGTAACAATGGCACAGTTGTGCCCACTGACGATAGTTTCCTCACTTCTGCAGGTGCCTCGGTGTAACAGCAATGCAGCCTATCCATGCTGGTGAGTGTGTATTAACAATACCTATAATAGTCTTGATAGTAATAGTAATATTAGGCTCACTTAGTAGTGCTCTGTGTATGCATGCAGGTGTGTCTGTGTCTCTGTGTTGATATCATGCATACTGAGGTAGTGTACAACTGTGTGCAACTGTGTGCAACTGTGTGCATGTGCGTGTGCATGTGTGCACCTGTGCATGTGTGCATGTGCACATGTGTGCACATGTGTGCACATGTGTGCATGTGTGCATGTGTGCACATGTGTGCACATGTGTGCGCATGTGTGCATGTGTGCATGTGTGCACATGTGCATGTGTGCATGTGCATGTGCACATACACATGCATGTGTGCACCTGTGCGTGTGTGCATGTGTGCATATGTGCATGTGTACACGTGCACATGTGTGCATGTTTGCATGTGCGCATGTTTGCATGTGTGCATGTGCATGTGTGCGTGCAGATGTGTGCATGTGTGCATGTGTGCATATGTGCACCTGTGCATGTGTGCATGTGTGCATGTGTGCACATGTGCATGTGTGCATGTGTGCACATGTGCATGTCTGGACCTGTGCATGTGTGGATGTGTGCATCACTGGTAATATTGTGTAGACATTGTAAACTGTGTTTCCAGTTTCCCTCCCACAGGTTCTGGTGCTGCTCTGGTGTCATGCAGCAGGGAACCTGAATCAGGTGCCATGGGTACTGATAATGATGACATCTGTGTAATGGCACAGGAAGGTATGCCAGGGTCCATCATTGGTCAGCGATTGACGGTACACGGCTGTCAACCCCATCAATGCGCAGTTATCCTGCCAATACACCCTTTGTCACCAATGTCCCTAGGTGATGGACAGCATACAGTGGGCATTGACCAGGGTAATGTGGTATCTGTGGCACATGCCTCCCCACACAGCAGCCATGGGCATGGCCCTGAGATGGTACCACACAGACAGATGTCCAGGGGTTCTCGTGGGAGCATCCGTGGGCGTACTGCCCCTGTCAGACGTGCCCACAGAGGTCTTACAACCTCAGCTATGTTTTGGGCTGTCATGCAGGCACAGTCATGTATGGAATGGTACACTAGACAGGGTCTGAGGGAGCTGACAGCATGTCGCACAGCCATGACTGACAGTATGCGTGACATTGCGGCTGCCATCTCTAATTTCACCGATGTCATAGACAGGCGTTGTGGGGACATATTAGACCCGGGTTCCACAACTACATGTCCATGAGCCAGGGCGATGGTGGGCCGGTTGGCGTCGATGTGGGCGTATGCCAGCAACCGCAGCAGCTGGCAGTTGTCGCGGCTGACAACAGGGCTGCGGCCACCCCCATAGTGCCAGCAGCAGCCCCAGCAATGCTGGGTCTGTGCTGTCATCAGACCGCCCCAGGAGACCACATGCACGTGGCTCTGGCCAGGCCCGACAGGGATCTGTGTCCAGTCAATGAACACCTGCTTCTGATGACAGTACCCAGTCTAGGTTGGTACCAGATACGGTCCGTAGCACCTGCAAGGCACAGGTACCTTGTCCATGGCCAGAGACACTGATCTGTATGACCTGGCAGGTACAGTCTGTGGCTGTCCACAAACACCAGTATATGGCAGCCATGAGGTGGAACTGTGTGCATCCATACACACATGCAAACTGACAACACCTAGAGCTACCGCATACATGCACACACTGCATCAACATTGCCCCACCTTGTACTGCTGTCCCTCTCCAATACACATCGCATACATGTCAATTGGTGGTATCGGTGGCTGACACAGGCATACCAAGTTCACACCCTGTGCATATGATGAAACTGTGTCACCTCCTGCAATCTGTAACATCAGTGCAGGTACAGGTTAACATGTTGCTGATGCACAGGGTGACTACATAGACGTGTAGTAATAGTATCATGTTGTTAACAGTACTGTGTGCTGAAATAATTGTTAGTATATCACAGCATGCCTGATGCAGTAAGGGTATGATTGTCATGTACTGTTGTCTACACCCATGGTAAGTACCATAATGTATCATCTGCACATGCTGGCATACTGGTGGTAAGGATGTCAACAGAAGGCTACATACATAGGTAGCACAGGGGATAAGGTAATGAAAGTATTAATGCAATGATGGACATATAACTGCAAGTGGCATGTTGCCCACACTGGACTCTGCAATCGCGGATGTTTGAGGATGTTGATATGTGTTCAGTACTACAAGACTGGTACAGGACACACAGGAACCCCTAGCACTGCAAGCTCACATCTCATACCATGCTAGACAGCCCCAACACACAAAACTAACTTTCACAGGAGGAAAGTCCCCATACATGTCAGGGATACTGTGGTGGCAGGCCAGGTAGCATACATCCTACTAAGTATGGAACCACTGAGTGAAGGCTCAGTGTCTGTTATTGACATGTGTATTACTGCAGGTATGAGCACATGTGTTTCCATCAGTTATTGTACATCCTGGCGGTACATGGTCTGTACACTTGTGTGCTGAGACTGGACCCTAGCCATCTGACCTGTGTATTTCCATGTACATGTGCATAGTGCCTGCATATTTGCAGTGTTACCTACTGGAAGTGGTACAGCTTGTTTGTTGTACAATGGACTACATGCAGCCCTGCTTACTGTAGCTTTGTTTGCATGCATGTTTGCTTGCAATTACCCTGGAATACTGATCCCACCTGCAATGCATAGTTACAGAGCTTCTGTGGACTCCTAGTGACATCTGCATAGCTTACTATATGTATGTCCATGTCTCACTTGACAGAACGTCACTGTTTGTCCTGTTCACATGTGCGTTGCCTGTGACACATTGCATATGACTTACCTGGCATTTGTCCACGTGAGCAGTCATATGCCACTGCTAACTAATCACAGGCACTACACCCTCACATACTCATCTTCTGCTGAACCACCTGCCAGCTAGGGACGGCTTGCACCTGTCACCCCTGGGCTTCGGATATTGGCAAAGGCTCTCGCTACCCCCATAGTGCCTTTGTTAGGCAAGGCTCAAATGACAAACCCACCTTCATAGGTATCACAAGGGATAGAAACTAAGAAACTAAGAGTAATGCTACTCAGCCAGAAGTCTAAACCTCAAGATGCATGCACTCGAAACTCTCTTCAGCATGGAGAACATCGATATCTGTGCAGTAACAGATACCTGGTTCAGGGCTACTGAGCTCCCCAGCACTACCAGGTTATACCTCATACCATGCTTTTTCAGCCCCAAAACTTGGACCAAACCACAAAGGAGGGAGCATTGATATTCATCAAAGATACCCACAACTCCAGGTTGGTGGCAAAGCACCAAGCATCAGAGACTATCCATGTGCAACTAACAATGGGTTAAACTGCCTTCCAGGTTATAGCCTGCTACAGACCACCCTCCCAAACCCAAGAACTGCACTCGGCCTTCCTGAGAACAGTGGAAAATATGAAGGTCTCTCCAAACACCATTATATTGGGCAACTTCAACTACCCAAACATAGACTGGGAGCATGACTCTAGCTCTAACACCCTAGCCCAAAGATTCCTAGAATATATGAATTCAAATGCTATGGAACAACTTGTTACCACTCCCACAAGAAGGGAAATCATACTGGACCTGATCATCACCAACATGGGGACTCTGTGCTCCAGACCAGAAGTGTATCCCTCACTGGTAAGATCAAACCATAAACTAATCTCACTGGATATTCACATCCCGACCCCACCGCCTGCCCAGAAAACCACAGTAAACAACTTCTCTAAAGCAAATTCACACTCCTCAAAACTGAGGTGGAAACCTTCAAAGCCCCTGGGCCTGTGGAAAATACGGACCAGACCGCAGATTTCTCTATAAATGCATTCTATGGACACCTTCAGGAATGCATGGATCATCTTGATCGAATAAAACCAAGACCCAATCCTCCAAGGCAGGCGCCCTGTCTGGTGGACCCCAGCCATAAACAAACTATACAATAGAAGGAGGAAGCTACTAAATGATACAGCAAAAATCCCAAAAGGGAAGGCATCACTGATCAGTATTAGCAAAAACTACGGGCACTCATAAGATTGTCTAAGGCCAGCTTGAGAGAAAATTACACGGACACTAAGGATAATCACAAGGCTTTCTTTAGTTATGTTAGGAACCTGGGTGGTAATTCCCAGATATGCTCAGAGGTAGTCCAAAATGTCAATAGAAACACCAAACCCACAGACATTGTCAACATCCTAGCTGACAGGTTCAGCGCCAAATTTCTCCCCCCTCCACACCGAAAGGGCAAATATTTATCCCAGCAGAGTGCTGCCCCGTGACATCTCAGATGCTCAGGTAAGCAGCCTCTCTCAAAGCAATAAACACTGCTTCAATGGGACCAGACAGTGTCCTGGGCTGTGCCCATAAGCCTGACTAGCTTGGTCTGCAAAGCTATGGAAAGGATCATCATGGACCTCATAAATAAAGATATTGGGGACCTACAGACACTGGATCATACCCAGTTTGGCTTTGTTAAGGGCAGATCCTGCCTCTCAAACCTGGTTGATTTCTTTGAAACAGTCACCAAGGCCATTGGAGGGAAGGTGGTCCACACACAGCCTACCTGGACCTCACAAAAGCCTTGATACAATACCCCACTTTCGGGCATTCTAGAGAAGCTCACCAGCTTAAATATAACCCCTATGTCACTAGATGGATTGCACACTGGCTCAAGGACAGAACCCACATGGTTAGAATTGCTGGAGCCATGCCAGACTCAAACCAGTTACAAGTGGTGTCCCACAAGGCTCAGTCCTGGGACCTCTCTTGTTGGTATATATTGCTCGAGGTACAGGCCAACATGGAAGGACTGTGGCTGACCAGAGTCGCAGATGACTGCAAACTGGCCGCCATAATCGACTCTCCAGCCGACACAAGCATCCTCCAAAGGGCCTCATAGAAACAGACAACTTGTGCCAGAGCCATGGCCTCCAAGCTGAGATGCTAAAAGTGTATAGTCATCCCCTTTGGCAAAACAAAGTGCCCACAAAAGTACACATAGGTGGCAATCCATTAAGTACAGAAGAAGTAATTAGGGACCCAAGTTGATAGCAATCTCTCATTTGACAACCACGTTGCCAAAGTGGTTAGAAAAACATTTTATATAGCCCACCTCATCATGAAGGGATTCACATCTAGATCATGGGAGGACATCGTTGCTACTCTTTACTCATCCCTCATCAGGCCCATGGTGAGTACAATGCCCCTGTTGGGATGTACCTTACCAGACACCTGCAGCAACTGGAAGAGACCCCAAAAGTACCTCACCAAGAGGATCAAAGGGCACAAACAGATGCCATATGCTGACGGTTAAAGAAACTCCAGCTCTACTCAGTGGCATACACGCCTGTTCAGAGGCGATCTGTGCCTGATGTATAAAACCATGAAAAACCAAAAATTAATGGGCATGCTGCACCTCAGAATATCCAAATCCCATCGAGCTGCGCTCGAGACTTGAACCTCAGCACTGAAATAAATAGGACATGCTGGAGGGACAGATTCATAGCCCAGAGGCTCCCTTCACTCTGGAATAAAATCCCAGTCCAGGTTAGGCAGAGTCCCTCATTGACTCTCTTCAAGAGGAATCTTGATGAGTGGATGGGACTTCGTAGGTTTACCCGGGTATCACTTCTGTGTCACTGTTAG
>NC_056739.1:376788234-376854403 GCF_019279795.1 Protopterus annectens | reverse complement strand
TCCCACAACATACCATATGAGACACTTATCCTTGGTGATGTCAACATTGATTGGTCCAAACTCACAATTGACTCCCCCCAACTCAGTATCCACCTACATGGCTTCCACCAACTTATAACATCTCCCACTCACTTCCATAAAAATTCCACTTCCAGCTCCATCGTAGACTGGATCCTTACCAATTCCCCCACCAATCCCACAATCCCACCACCTTACCTGACTCCTTCAGTGATTATCTCCCTACCACCATATTAAGACACTACTCCCATATTTGTAAACCCCACCTTATCAAAGACTGTCGAAAACTATCGACTTTCAATTCATCCCAATTTAACTCCATTCTCCACAACATAGATTGGTCCATCCTAAAACACTTCCCCCTAAACAATGCTGTAAGCACTTTCAATAACATCTTCATGAATACTCTAAACTCCTTAGCTCCCTCTAGGAAGATCAGAGTAAAATCAAACCATACTCCCTGGCTCTCCAAAGAGACTAGGTCCCTTATGAAACAAAGAGATCTTGCTTGGAAAACCTGGACTAAAACTAAACAACCACCATTTCTTCAAAAATACAGGCAACTGAGGAACCTTGCAAAAAACATACAACTAATGACAAAAAGTTATACTATAGCTCTGCTCAGCTTAAAAACAAATCCAATCCTCGAAAATTTTGGTCATCTCTCAACAACATCCTCTATCCTGGAAAGCCCTCTAATCCCTCCCCATACCCTAACTCTTCCTCTCAGAATACAGCTACCCTCCTGTTAAACACTTTATCTCTTCCATCCAAAATCTGGTAACCTCTAAGCCAAACTCTACTTCGACACCCACCTCTCCAAGTCCCACTAACACAACTTTGTTTTCTTTTGAGCCAGTTCCCATTACTTACATTAAATCTCTACTACTCAAGCTAAAACCTTGCTCTCCTTCCACTGACAATCTATCTCCTACATTCCTCAAACTTGCTGCTGACTCAATTGCCTATCCTATATTGATACTAATTAATCAATCTATTCTGGAATCAACTGTCCCCACCCTTTGGAAATCTTTCTTCACTATCCCTCTTCATAAAGGTGGAAACTCCACTGACCCCTCAAACTACCGACCCATTGTCATTCTGTCCCCCCTCTCCAAGATATTAGAAAAATGTATTCACTCACAGCTTCTCAATCACCTCCTCACACACCACTTACTTACCCCTACCCAACATGGATTTCGTCCTCACCACAGCACCACCACTGCCCTCCTCTCCTTCACTCATATCATTGCAAAGGCCCTAGACAACAATAAACTCATTTCCTGTCTCTTCCTAGATCGCTCCAAAGCCTTTGATACTGTCTCTCATCCTCTACTACTATCCAAGCTTGCAAATCTACACCTATCCCCCTCCACACTTGCCTGGTTTAATAGTTACCTATCTGGCAGGGAACAATCTGTCAAATGGCTCTCATCCTCCTCACCTTTCCTTCCCATTTCCACTGGTGTTCCCCAAGGCTCCATCTTGGTACCCCGTTTAACATCTTCACCAATGATCTTTGCACCTCAGACAAAGAATCCTCCCTTATTCAGTATGCTGACGACTCCACACTTATATCCATCTCAAATAACATTCCTGAACTACACTACCTGACCCAACAGGCCCTACTATCCACTGAACAATGGCTCTCTCACAACCTATTGATCCTAAATCCCAAAAACACCAAGCTCCTACTTTTCCTTCCCCTTTCTCTTTCTCATCACAAAACCTCCTTTTTATTACATCTTCTAACAATACAACTATCCAACCTGACACCCACACAAAACTCCTAGGGGTTATTATCGATGACGAACTCAAGTTCAACCTACACATACTCCAATGTATAAAAAAAAACCCCAGAAACTAGGTCTGCTATATCGGAACAAAAAAATTCCCAACCCCTGAATCTAGACTTACCCTGGGCTAGGCACTCCTCCTCCCCTCCCTCTTATACGCCACCCCAGTTCTTACCAATATCCAGGCCTCTACTCTAAACAAACTCCAACAGACTTACCATAAAATAGCCAGATTCATTACTAACTCCCCATAGAACTCACACCACTGCATTTCTTTAAACTTTCTTCAATGGCTTGAACTTCCCCAATTTCTGCTATCTTATCAGTTTCATATGCTACACTCTATTCTTTATAAACCCTCCTTCTGTCCAACTCTATCTTCCTTAGTCTCCATCTACATCCCATCCCGGACCCTCCGTACTTCTAACCAACAATTACTTGATATCTACCACCCAAAAAGGTCAGTAGGCAAACTACTCTACAAACACTCCCTTGCCCATGCTTGGAACAAACTTCCCCTTGACTTACGTTCAGTCTCCCACACCTCACACTTTAAAAATGAGCTAAAAGCTTATTTTCTCAATTCCAGAACCTGCCCTTGCCATGACCCTACCTAGTCTTCCTTCCCTTTGTGTACCCTCAAAAGGACCATACTTAGTATCTCATTACACCTCTCTCTCCAATGTGTCTACTATGCATTTGCATAATTTTATACAAACAAAAAATGTTTATTGTTGAGCTATTGAACTATATCAATGTAAAATTGTTACTTAGCTTCTTTTTAATCCAACTTTAACTTTATGCATGTAACCCAACATATGTGAATCGTTTTGCTATAACTGCTATTATATCAATATTGTTTAAAATTGTACTTGTTTTAAAATGTACTACTGGAGCTTTTCTCCTCGGGTCTCCACTGAAAATGGGCCACAAGCCCAGATGGACAAACCCTGTTAACAAATTTCAATAAATAAAATAAATAAATATAATATTTGTAATAGTGTATAGGCATATACTCTCCATATCCTTTGTTCATAAAGGTTGGTAGTGGCGGAATGTGTGATTGCTATGGTCCATGTTATACACATATATAAACACTTCAACCGTTGTATACGGTATACCTATGGAATCCCGAAACCACAGAGTTCCGACGCACACAGTACCGGTACCAGACTCCCATACCCCATATTATCGAGTAACTCGCGAAAGTAACACGAACATGGAACACACACACACAGACACACTGCTACCCAACACATCCAAAAAAAACATCCTACACTACATATGAGCAGGTGGCCAAGCTCCCCTACACCCCCCATATAGGTGTCTGCACCCCCCACACCACCCCCTACTTTAATATTCACCTCCTAGGTCATGCAAACAGATGCGCAAAGCTAACCCACACCCACACATTACAGTCCCTCAAGAACACACACCACACACAGAACACACACTTACACACACTACAACCCTAAGAAACACACTTACACACAGTAACATACCTGAACCGCAACATCAGAAGCACTGACTAACTGTCTCTTAACATCGTGATTTTACACCTCACGCATCTATTGTTTCGGTACTGTGTTCTTTCGGACCTTAAACCTCTGGATTACGCGCATCGGTATGTAAAGCAGTCGGTATGTGGTAAGTATCCCATTTATATGTACCTCCATTGTTATGTAGATGTTGTTAACTTATCTATATATCTACATATATATGTATATCCCCATATATCGACATATCTCTCTCTCTCTCTCCCTCTCTCTTTCTCTATATATATATATGATGATATATATATATATATATATATATATATATATATATATATATATATATATTTATTTATTTATATAAAACATACACCTTTCATTGGATACATGCCAGTTTGTCCTATTTCAACACATTCCTACCTTTTGTGTTTTATCCTGTCAGTATACATGCCTGCCATTGGTGCATCTCAGGTAGCTTAGTGGTATGTTATTGTGATAAATGTGTACATGGTTGCATGTTCTATTCCTGGCAGTGATATCTTACCTCTCAGAGCAGGCACTGGTAGTGCAAGGGTGATTAATGCACATTTCAGCGGTTGTGTGTTCCACATGTTTATTATTCTGTGGAGAACTACCTATATATGCAAATTGCGTTTAAGGTATACTATGTAACATGTAAAAATCTGTGAAGATTCCTGTCAGGGATACTCCCCATTATTTGGAACTACATCCCTGAATACATTATACAAAACCCCTCACTAACACTCCAGGGAATCCTTGCAGAGTGGGTGGTGAACAGTGGCTACACCCCAGGGATTCTGCAGTTGGCTCTGCTCCACAGAGGGACAGTTAATTAATTGATGGGGTGGCGACAGCAGGCACGTTTTGCCTATGCTTATGAGTGGCCTCGGCAGTTGAGCATGTACCTACCTATGAATCTATGAACCTGTACATACAATATGGACACATGCTGATAGCTTAAATTACTGTTCAGGTATTGACTTACCTTGTGCCAGTGATGGTTGTGTGTACAATAGTTGAGGGCTACCTATGTAGGATGCACACAGTAGACCACCTGTACATGACAATTTACAGGTGGTCGTGTGTTTGTGCCATCCATGTTTGCTGTGTGTGCAGGTGGAGAAGGGTGTCAGTCCATGAGTGCCTACACTGTCAGTGTGTGTGCTATACGTTCCCTCTTTGCCAAGGCATGGGCATACTGGGACTGCCTCCGTCTGCCTACTGGGGCTAGCACAGGGTGTTCGTGGTCTGAGTCCCCCTGTGCCTGTGGGTCCCTTGGCAATGGTGGTGACCTTCACTATTCTATCCCTGCTGCAGCTGTTTCCGCAGGATCATATTGTGTAGCATGGCACATACTATGAAGATGTGGGCACATGTTCCTGGAGAGTACAGCAAGGCTCTACCAGATATGTCCAAGCAACGGAACCGTGATTTCAGCATCCGAAACATGCACTCTATGATGATTCTGGTTTCTGCTTGTACCTCATTGCAGCATTCTTGCATGGCTGTGTGTGCATTTCTGATGGGAGTCATCATCCACGGTTCCAGTGCATAGCCAGCATCCCCCACCAGGTGGCCATATGAGATGTCCCCCCTGGCAAATACCTGGTACAGCTGTGAGGCATGCCAGATGTGGGAGTCGTGATAACTTCCAGGGCTGCCAGCACACACATCCATGATAATACCCTGAGCATTGCACATGACCTGGCAGTTGATGAAGGGGAATCCCTTGTGGTTTATGTAGCACCTACCCTGCTCACCGGGTGGTGACTTGATGTGTATGTGCGTGCAGTCTATTGCACCCAGTAACTCCGGGTAGTCTGCCATATGGTGGAAGAGACGCATATTGCTGGCCAACTCCTCCTGCATTCAAGGGAAGTATATGTGCTCATTGGCATGTGGTAACATGGCATCTAGGAACTGATGGAGTACCCTGGATGCTGATGCCTGTGAGATACCCATGATATCCCCAGTTGGCCTTTGGAAGGTACCTGTGGCTAGTATTCTCAAGCTTACACATACCTCCGTGTCCACTGGGATGGGTTCCCCTCTGTTACTTCTGGCTCTGAGGCATGGCCAGCACAGCTCAACAAGTTGCTGTATGATGTCCCTGTCCACCCTGTAATGCTCTACTATCTCCAGATCATGTAGCCCCTGGTAGGTTACCCTGGGTCTGAACACTCTTCTCCTCCTCCAGTGCCTGAGATGGTTGTCAGCATCATCCTCCACACCACTGTCAGTCTCCAACACATGCTGGTGAATCAAAGCTATGGTGACCCCTAACATGTACATATTAAAAGTTCCCTGTCTGTATACACCAATGGTGCAGAGTGTCTGGGAATACACAAATGTGTGTGTGGGGCTTTCATACCTTATACCATTGTGCAATGGATGATGCTGGTGTAATTGGGTGTGTTTGTGCTATTCCAGCTGCAGGGTATCTTAATTATTGGTTTTACAGCAGGTACTGCGATTGTGGGGCCTTTGGTGTTGACTTACGCTTGGCTGCCGTAATTCATCTATTGCACTTTACTTCAATTTTCCACCTGATTCCCCTCCCATTGTCAGGCATGCATCTAGCTTCTGGCTTTCTTGTTTTGTACTTTCACAACCCAGGATTGTGTTGGGAAATATGTTATGTAGCTGATCTACTGTAAGTTTGCTATGTTCTGCTGTGACAGTTCTCTTTTCTTTGCTGTACAGCACCTCCCCTTTCCTGTTCTGCAGGTAGCTGCTAGCAGCCTTATTAGCTGTTGTCTATGGCCCACTGTGAGTTTCTCGGTGTTAATTACTCATTTGTACTCCAATTACCATGCTGCAGCATTTCCTTATTGTCTTCCCGTATCCTTCCTGTTTCAGCTGTGGTCTGCATTGCGCACAGCTGTTTACTGGGTTTTGTGCACGTTTTCATCCACGTTCACATGAACTTTCAGTTACCTTGTGTGCTCTCAGCTAAGCAAAGTTATGGCTACTTCCACACCCCTATCCTGCGGCTTTGCTTAGCAACACGCAACATGGATTAGCAATGATCCAATGTGCTTACAGCTACGGTGGCGCTCCCCTCTCTTGATGTCATTTTTACCTCCAGGCCACTCCTCGGTGTTGTACCGCTACACCGTGTGGTACATCCTTACGCCAGAGGGGCATTTGTGATTCAATATTACTTGACTCATTTGCATGGCATTGACTGCTAATTCCTAGTTACTGCATGGAACACTGTCACAGACCCTTAGCAACCCTTGCGCCATGGTTGTGGTGTAGCATGTGTGCCATTGACTATTATGGGGATATCATGAATTGAGTTACATTGCAGTTTTATGACATCTAAATATATTTTCCTTGTGATCCCATTTGTGCACAAATGCACTGTGGTTTTACTTTGCATTGGTGTGGCCATGACATTAAATGTTATTTTTTATATGTTGAGCATGTTGTTTTATGCCATTGGCTATATATTTAGCCATTGGCATATATTAACATTATAATACATAAGTTTGGTCCTCTTTCATGGCTCCGATTTTATGTTTGACAAAATGTAAACCGTTTTTTTTTTTTGGTTTACATTTCTACATGCTTACGCTACGCCTGCACCACTTCATGAATCGCTATATACCTTCATTTGCATGCTACACTGCTGTGTATGGGGTAATTAGCATACATGTGCCAGGAGCTGCGTAGCTCTGTCATATGCTGGTAGTGCACGTGGAAACAGCTCTTACCTGAATCGCTCGGTGGCCATATTTGGCGCTAGATCGTCGACGCTACTCCGGCACCTGGCACAAGCTTCATGAATCCTGGAGCTTGTGTTCTCACTGCATTTTTGATAGAGTGTGGTACCAGCACTGACTATGTATTATCTCAGTGTCTACGAATAATATTGTGAGTTCATATACAGAATGATGCACACAGATATGTCCAAAGAGAACAATCCACAAGAATTACAATCTGGGACATAAACACTGAAAAGGAAGAACTGGTCACTGGGAATGTGAAATTGTGATTTAAATTATTATAAACATGTCAGAATAAGGAAAGCTGTTCATAGGTTCATAGGTTGGTACTAGGCTATCGGCCCAAGGGCCTAAGTAAGCCTAGCCAACAAAGTTCCCTGGCTTACGCCAACCCAAGAAAGTTAATTTCCTTTGCCCCTGTTGAGCAGAGCCACAGAAATGATCCTCGGGGTGTATTTCCTATTTCCCATCTACTCGTCAAGATTTTTCTTGAAGAGTATTAATGAGGAACTTTGCTTGACATAAATGGGTAGCTTGTTCCAGGGTATGGGAAATTTCTGGGACAGGAATCTATCCCTCCAGCAAGCCCTGTTTATTGTGGTGACAAGGGTTAGGTCCCTAGAGCATGTAGCTCAGAGGGACTGGGATTTCTTTAGGTGTAGCATGTCCAACAGCTCTGGGTATGACATAGCTTTATATGTTAGGCAGAGATCACCTCGGAGTAGGTGATATGCTACACAGTAAAGATGGAGTTTTTTGAGATGGTCAGTGTAGGGCTGAGGCCAGTAATTCTCTTTGTGAGGGACTTCTGTGGCATTTCCAGCTGCTGCAGATGTCTTGTGAGGTACATTCCATAAGGGGTGTTGTACTCTATAATGGGTCTAATGAGTGTCAAGTAGAGGGGAACAATTACCTCTTTTTTCCTGTATGAGAACCCTTTTGTGATGAGGTGTGCCATGTAGAAGGATTTCCTGACTACTGTGGCAATGTGATTATCAAAGGAGAGACTAATGTCCACTTCGGTCCCAAGGTCTCTTATCACACATTTGGTATTAAGAAGACTGCCACCTATGTGGTAGTTCATGGGTACAGAGTTTTTACCAAAGGGGGATAACAGTGCACTTTTTGGCATTGAGCTTGAGGCCATGGCTCTGACACCAGGCATCTGTCTCAGTGAGGCCCTTCTGTAGGATGTCCACTTCATTTGGGGACTCGACTATAGCTCCTAGTTTGCAGTCATCTATGAACTTCATTATCCAGAGGCCTTCTGTGTTAGCCTGTACTTCAGAGAAGTAGATACCAAACAGGAGAGGTCCCTGGACTGAACCCTGTGGTACTCCACTTGTCACTGGTTTGAAGTCAGATTTGGAGTCTGCAACTTTTACAGTATGGGTTCTGTCAGTGAGCCAGTTGGCAACCCATCTTGTGACATAGGGATTTATACCTAGTTTAGGGAGTTTAGCTATAATTCCACAATGGGGGATGGTGTTGAAAGCCTTGGCAAGGTCAAGATAGGCTGTGTGAACTACCTTACCCTTGTCTACGGCTTTGGTGACTGCCTCAAAGAAGTCGACCAGGTTCAGGAGGCAAGATCTGCCTTTCACAAACCCGAAGTGGATGGGGTCTGAAGTTTGGAGGTTACCAATGTCTTTGTTTATGAATTCCCTGATAATACGTTCCATGGGCTTGCAGACCAGGCTCATCAGGCTAATAAAGCGATAGTTCCCAGGATCAGTGGTGGCTCACCCTTTGTGGAGTGGGATAACTGTTGTTATGCACCATTCAGTTGGCACAAAGCCTGATGTGAGGCTATGATTGAACATGGTGCTTAGGTGGGGAGTCAGTTTGTTCTGAAGTTCATGTAAAAAGCAGCCTGGGATGTTGCCCGGTCCCATGGATGCTGTGTTTTTGGCTTTAGAGAGTGCTGCTTTTACCTGTGAAGTTGTGATTACAGGGACTCTGCATTCTTCCTCTCTAGATATGGGCTCTTTAGGGGGTGAGAGGGGGGTAAAGTTAGCACTGAAATTATCTGCCAGGATGTTGGCAATATCAGTTGGATCTGTAATTTTTGGTCCATTGTGCTGAAACTCAGAGCAGATCTGGGTGTTGCCATTGCGATTCTTGATATAGCTATAGCATGCTTTGTGGTTGTCCTTAGAATCAGTGACAATCTTGTTTTCATAGCTATTTTTGGAGGATCTTATAAGGGATCTCATCTTCTTGCTGAGGCTGACCATGGACCTCCTCCACTCATGGGATTTTACTCTCTTTTGCAACAATTTCATCCTTCAGTTGTAGAGTTTGTTTATGGCAGGGGACCACCAGATTGGCTTCCTTTTTTTGGAGGATAGTGTCTTGGTTCTGTTTGGGATAGTACAATCCATGCACTCATGTAAGTGCTTGTAGAGTGCATTTGTGTAGGATTCAGCAGTCATAACTGTATTGTCCATCTGCATGGGTGTCATGAAGTTCACCACGTCTGTCTTAAGAAGCATGAAGTTGGCTTTGGAGAAATTTTTTTACAATGGTTTCCTTAATGGGGGGCGGGGGAGGGATGTGGATATCTATGGTGATTAGCTTATGGCTGGATCTGACCAATGAGGAGTTGACTTCAGGTGTGGAACACCGGTCAGTCATGTTGGTAGTGACTAGGTCTAGGATATTGTTGCCCCTGGTGGGGGTGTGGATAAGTTGATCCAGGGCATTGGAATTTATGAATTCCAGAAAGAGCTGAGCGAAGGAGTTGGTACATGAGTAGTTTTCCCAGTTAATGGTGGGGTAGTTAAAATTGCCCAATATTAGGGTGTTTGGTTGAACCCTAATATTTTCCAGTATATCAAGAAAAGAGGAGTGGGAATCTTGGGGCATGGTGGGGGATCTGTAGCAAGCTACAATTTGGATTGCGGTTTTCCTCAGAGTTAGTTGCACTTGGGTAACCTCTGCTGCATTATGCTGAGCAACTAGCCTGGAGGTGTTGATATCATTAATGAATATGGACACACCTCCACCTTTGGTGTTCCAGTCCAGGTTAGATAGCTGAAAATTGTGGTATGAGTTATGGCCTGGTAATGCAGGGGTTCTCTCTGGAGCCTTGAACCAGGTCTCAGTCACTGCACAGACATCAATGTTCTCCATTTTAAGGAGTGCCTCGAGTGAATGCATTTTGAGATTTAGACTTCTAGCATTGAGTAGCATTACCCTTAGTTTTTGCTTGCCTGTTCCTGTTATGATGGTGAATTTGTCATTTGAACCTTGCCTAAAAAAGGCACTGTAGGGGCGGCAAGAGCCTTTGCCAGTATCCGGAATCCCAGGGGTGACATGTACAGGCTATCTCTGGTAAAGCATCGTGGTCTGTCGACCATATCATCACAGGCAGACAGATACTGGATCCCCTTAGAATGACACCAGAAGCTTAGCCAATTGTTGAAGTAAATCATTTTGTCCTTGTACTGCGGTATCATTCTGGTTGATGGCAGGATGCTACTCAGGGCTAGGGTCCTACCTGCCTGGGCTACAAGATTGGAGAGTTCTTCCATGTCACTTTACACGTAGTCCAGGGAGGTACGTCTCAGGTCGTTTACACCAACACGGACAATCACAGAGTCATATTTGTACTTGTTGTGGAGTGACCTGAGTGTGTTGGTTATGTGGCGGATCCTGGCATCTGACAGTCAGCTGACAGTGACCTCCTTTTTTAGCATTGTGAGTGGGACATCAGTATGCCTGACTATAGAGTCACCTATGACTAGTGTGTTGGGTGTGTTGTTTTGTCTTATGGGCTGTGGTTGAGTGGCACACTGAGTCTGTGGGCTATCTGTCATTTGGGTTGTGTTGGTGGTGGGAGGTTGCTTGCATTTCTGCTTTGGAGGTCTCTATTGCTTGAACAGATTATTATTGAGAGCTTCCACAAATGTTTTTGTGTTTCTATGTGTGGATTTTGGTTGTGTAGGTTTAGTGGGACTATGTGATGAGTGTGGTGTGGTGCAAGTGTTCACCTTCTCCTCTTGACTATCAAGTTCAGTCTTGGTTGGAGAGAGCTTTACCTCCAGTTTGGCTAGATAAGTGCATCTTTCACAGGTTGTAGTGTTGGGTGGTAGGAGGAGAGGGTTATCTGTGTACATGAGGCAATTGCTACATTGCCCCAAGATGCCCAGATTCATCAGATAGACAGGAGAGATCACTGGGAGCTGACCCTTGGACATGCCTGAATAAAAAAAATATTTTCCTCTAGACAAGTGAGGAAAGTGAGTGCAAGATCTGTTTTTCTCTAAGCAAATAAGGAAAGTAAGTACCAAAACTGTTTATTCAAAGAGATTTAGGTTGTTTACCTTGTTGGCTAGCATACCTGTAGAGGCTAGCCACCACTGGAATCCTTAAGCAGTAGAAGGAATTGCTCATCACAAACATGTTTGGTATCACTGTGCTCTAAACCAGCCATCTTACATTAAGTGGGCCTTCCTGCACCCCTGTGTTAGAAGTGTGTAGTTTAGCATTGCCAACTTTTCATGTCAAAAATTCAGGACATGTACATGAAAGCAAAATGCATGCAGAATAGAAGTGTGTACTAACCTCCCTTTGAAGGGATTGTTGTACAATATTACTGTGCTCAATCAAACATATTCTTGTGTTCTTCAATGTCATTGAAAGTGTCCCTTAATTCTGAACTGTCCAGAAAAATTCTGGACAGATGGCAACTCTATCCAGGTTCCAGAGATTGCTGGAGAAAGTCTCAGTTTGAGGCTTTCCCACTGGCAGTTTGTCTTAAAACTGTTGAATTTCACATGTGTTTAAATCTTGTGTTTATGGGTAGCTGTGTATTGTGCAATGGGGGTTAGTGCTACCCTGTTTAGATGCAAACACCTGGAAACTTAATTTTTTCCTAGACGTCTGTCAGTTGAACCCTCCCAAGTCCATGGTTCTGCAGGTAACTCAATTGTGCACTGAGCAGCATCACCACAGCTCTTTGATCCTAAACCATCAACAGAATAAGCCCCTCTGTTACTCCTACATTATAATCTGATTTAACTTACCCACTCACAAACCGTACTATGGTATAATAAATCTGCCATTATGGATGGTCACTTTCCCACCATTTCTCCAGCCAGCCTAATTCACTTGGGCATCCTGAGGCGATGTAGTAATTGCCTAATGTATACTGACAACCACTTAGTCCTGAAACTAATAAATTCCATATGTGAGAGATGTAATTACATTATCAATTTGGAAACAATCCTCTCACGTAACAAAAAAACAAGACATCAAACAGGTTGTCAGCTCACACACTTCACCTCTCACACAAGTTCTGGACACAACACATAAACCTACATATGCAGAGGTACTGACTAGAATCCTACCAAAAATTTAGAGACCTCCCAAGAGCAAATTATCTGCACACACCTCAACATGTATAGAAACCACTGCACATAACAACACACATATCAGTGTCTCACCAATAAGCCCCAAAGGCAAAACACCTCAAAACCTAATGTCTTGGTCATAGGAGACTCCATAGTGAGACACACAAATGTCTCCCTCACCAGGCTGGACAAGGAGAAGGTCATGGTCAGCTGCCTACTGGGTGACAGAGTCTGTCAGATCACACATGTACTCAAGTCACTCAACAAGTATTGTTATGGCTCTGTCATTGTCCATGTTGGGGTGAATGACTTGAGACGTACCTCCCTGGGCTATATGAAGAGAGACATGACTGAACTCTCAGATTATGTATTCCAGGCAGTTATAACCCTAGCCATAAGCAGCATTCTACCTTCACCCATGATGATGCCAAAATATAAACAAAAAATTATTAACTTCTACAATTGGCTTAGCTTTTGGTGTCAATCCAGGGGGATCCAGTATTTGTCAGACTGGGAACACATGGTCGACAGGCCACTCAGCTTTGCCAGACATGGTCTGTACTTGTCTTCTGTAGGCTTTTGGATACTTCCTAAGGTGCTTGTCTCCCCCACAGTGCCTTTTTTAGGCAATGTCAAAAGGACATTTCTGACATAGCAAAATCTACTCGAGACAAGCTCAAAGTTCTGTTACTTAATGCTAGGAGTCCAAACACGAATAAGCACTCCTCACCTTGGAAGTTGCTGATGTCTGTGCAGTCACTGAAACATGGTTCAAGACTGTGAAGAGCACCACATCTTGCAAGGCTACATCCCTTCCACATGTTCAGACCTCAGAATGAGTGTGAAAGAACCAAAGGTGGAGGTGTATCCATCTTTGTTAAAGCCAAGTACACCTTGAGATTGGTCAAACAGTATGACTCTCTCAAACTACTCTGTGCCCACTTAACTATAGACAACCCCCCCACCACATCATTGCTAGATATAGGCCGCCCTCCATGAATGAAGAAAAGCACAATACTTACCTGGACTTACTGGAGCCATTCACCATACAGCCCAACACCTTAGTCATGGGAGATTTCAATTATCCCACTATCGACTGGGTAATATACAAGAGTTCAAACATACTCCTCCAGACATTCCTGGACATTGTCAATGCAAATGCTTTAGAACAGACAGTATGCATCTCCACAAGGGCTCTAATGTCCTTGACATATTACTGACCAACATGGGTGGTCACTGTACTGCCCCCTGTGTGATGCCCCTCCCTGGTAAGGTTGGACTATAAATCAGTCTTGTTCAAAGTAACTGTTGGACCCGACATCCCCAAAGGACAAAAATACAAAAACAAAGGAACTTCTCCAAAGCAAACTACAGCCTAATAGGTGATGGTATAAAAAGTCACAGGCAATAATGACTCCTACGCAGAGATGTACACAAATGCCCTGTATAATCATCTTAGCAACTGTATACTTGGCTGTACCCGACTGGATTAAAACCAGGCCCTGCCAAAAAAGAACAAGCCACCTTGGTGGACATCTAGTATAAACAGATTGTATAACAAAAGGAAGTAACTGATGTCCAAGAACAAGAGGCAACTGCCTCAGCAGAGGAATAATTCTTTCCACATATTGAACAAGCAAGTCAGAAGTCTTGTAAAGTCCTCTAAAGCTAATTAGCCAAGGACAATCATAAGGTATTCTTTAACTATGTCCGAAATCTAAAAGGGAGTGCCCATATATGTGTCAAATTAGTAGTAGATGGTAGCACTCACAATATAATGGAGGAAATTGCCAGCCTTCTAGCTAGCAGATATGGCCACCAGTCATACCTCAAAGCATACCTGACATTAGTTCTCTACCAGTAACTGTAGATATCAAGTCATATCTGTGCTCTACAAGGTCAAAAACATGGCCTCAGTAAGACCAGATAACATTCCAGGTTACTTACTAAGCAATCTAAAAAAGGCCCTAACTGACCCACTTCCTGCTCTCTTTAACCATAGCCTGAGAACTGACAGCAGAATGGAGAATAGCAACAGTAATACTCTTGCATAATAGGGGCCAACAACTGACCCTGGGAACTATAACCCGCCTCATCTGAAAAGCCATGGAAAGGATCATCATGGACCTTATCAACAAGGACATAGACAACCTTCAACCTCTAGACCCAACCAAGTTTGTCTTTGTTAAGGCTAGATTGTGTTTATGAACCTGTTAGATTTCTTCGAGAAAGTCACCAAAGCCCTGCATGAAGGTAAGACAGTGCATAGCAATTATCTGGACCTAGCCAAAACATTTGACACCCCCCACTGGGCTATCATTGAAAAACTCTCCCAACTAGGTGCTAACCCTTACATCACTAGATGGGTAGCTAATTGGCTAACTAACAGAACACATATTATCAAAGATGGTGACTCCACCTCTACCAGTAGACCTGTTCACCAGTGGAGTTATGCAAGGATCTCTACTGGGCCCTTTGCCATTTGAAATCTATTTCACGGAAGTCCAGGCTGAAGTAGGCAGCCTTTGGCTTACTAAGTTCACGAATGATTGTAAACTAGGTGCAATGATTGAGTTCCCCAGTGATATTAACATATTACAGGAGGGGCTAACATAAACAAATGACTGGTGTCATAATCATGGTCTAAAACTAAAAGCAAAAAAGTGCACTATTATCCCATTTGGCAAAGCAGAATTCTCCACTAATTACAATATTGACAGCAGCCCTCTAAGTCCAAATAATGTGGTATGAGATCTGGGAACACAGGCTGACAGCAATCTGAACTTTGATCACCAGCTTTTCACAGTGGTAAGGAAAGCCTTCTAAATTACACATCTCATAAGTAAAGGCATCACATCCAGATCTAAGGATGTTGCAGCCCCACTTTACTCAATCTTAATCAGACTATTAATAGAGTACAATGTTTCCTTCTGCATGTATCTTACCAGACACTTGCAGCAACTGGAGAGACCACAGAAGTTTCTCACTAAGAAGCTGCAGGGCCTCCAAATCATGACCTACGTGGATAGACTGAAAACCCTGTCATTGTACTCTGTGTCGTATAGGCTACTGACATGCCACTTGTGTCTTGCCTACAGGACAGTCTCTGAGCCAGACCTGATAGAAATGCTGCATGTCCGCAAATCAAATGGTACTAGAACCACTTGCTCCAGGGATCTCAATCTTGCCAGTGACATTAACAGAAAATGCTGGAGAGACAGGTATGTCTCACAGAGATTGATGCTGCTCTGTAATAAACTTTTAATTTGCGTGAAGCAGAGCTGCTCAATGACACTATTCAAGTACAACCTGGACAAATGGATGAGTGACCACAAATTTACCCCGGGAGTGGCACACATGTCCCTCATGGACAGGGGTAGCTGGTGCAGACTTTTAAAGTATGTCTGTTTAACATGGCTAGGCTTATAAAGGCTCTAGGGCCTCTAGCCTAGTAACCTCTTATGAACCTATGATCCTATGGTCATTATTTTTAAGTGAATAAATACGGAATAAGTGTGTGAAATGCTGTGTCTGTCTTACTTTGATTTCTTGATTAAATGTATAAGTAAATAAAAACAATGAATAAAAGTGTCAGCAGTCTAATTCTGTTATTTAGTTACTGAGAATATTTTTTGTTTATTATTTATTTATTAATGCATTTTTTTGGCCAGAGTTGAGGGCTGATCCCAATGGGCAATTTTCAGGGTCAGCTTGGGGTTTACAACCACAAGAATAACATCTGATTACATATGAAGAGAAATACAATCACTTCAACAATACAATATGTAGATGTTATTGACAATATTTCCATATGTTATTACTCTTACATAGGTTGTTCTTCTGATATAGGCAACATAGCTGTTATGACTCATACACAGCTTGTAGCAGGAAGGAATAAAGAAGCAGGAAGCAGATGAAATGAACAGAGGTTTGATGGGTGATAGAGAGAGGTGGATAAAAATATGGAGTAATGAGATGGTAAAATACTTTCACTGTGCTTTGACTCCAAGCTAATATAAGCTTGTTATGGAATGACTTTCTTTGTTTTAAATATGAACACAGAATGCTGATGGTTGAAAAACGCCAGGAAAGCTGGACTTTGAAACAACTACCGCTTTAATCACTTTTTAAAAACGCACTAAATACACACATTTTTTCGTCCTACTAGATAGTAAGACTTCTTCAGAAATTCAGCGCTCCATTACATACAAACAATTTATAAACTTTTGAATCAGTTTGGCGCCAAAAAGACGCGATACTGATGCTAAAATTTAATGCTGTATTCCATAAATTCATTCTCTGATAAACACTTTAATTAGATACATTCATTTATACTTGTATCATATTTAGATATGTATATATATATATATATATATATATATATATATATATATATATATATATGTATATATGTAGGTGATGATGGATAAACCATTTAATATTTATATTTAATAATAAAACCATGAATAAAATAATATGTACTTCTGAAGAAGTCTTACTGTCTAGTAGGACGAAAAAAACATGTGTATTTAGTGCATTTTTAAAAAGTGATTAAAGCGGTAGTTGTTTCAAAGTCCGGCTTTCCTGGCATTTTTCAACAGTTTGTTTGTTTTGAAGTGTAATTAACAGAATGCTGATGGAACTGAAGTCTGATAATGGAACTTAGGGAGATTTTTGGATTAATGCAACATGTAGCAACCATCCAATGATAATTATTCTATATATCAAAATTTAGTATAAACTGATAGACCCCCCCCCCAAGAAAAGCAGGGTACATTAAGTCCAGCATTGCACTTCCTGTACTGTGGCAGGGCTAGCCACCCGGTGGTGAAAACCTTGGCTCTAGATGATTGTCACTGTTGAAGTGACACCCCAACCCTGTGTGCAAAAATGGGAAAAAGGGGTTGTGGATGGATTGTACTTCCTGTATCATTTGCTTAAACAGTGTGAAATACTAGAAAATTCAGCTAATGATGTGATGACAGACGTACGATACAAACTGTATTTGTTATTTTTGTGAAATGTGCAAGTATATAAAAATTTCATCTGGAAACTGTAGTTCAGTTCCTAAATAATAGTACTGCATACTGCCTTGCATCTATATGTGAGCACATGTGTAGATATATGTGTATGCCTCTATACACAAAAGTGCACATAGCACTATGTCTGTTTATCCTGCTGAATTAAATGTAGTCCAGGAAAAACAAGATCCTACAAAATATAAATAAATGCATGATAAATAAGCAGCTTCTGTAGATATATTAAAAAGGATGACATAAATGATTAACAATCTGCTTGCTGTGCGGATAGCTATTGCATGGTATGTAACAGATTAGTAGTAAACAAAACATGAAAAAATGGACAGCCAAAAGTCAAAATGGAGATAAACACAGAAATAAATCCCCATGTAATCTGCTCTTTCTCAAACTCATTATGCAAAATAACTTGGCTATCACTAGCACTAAGTAGTATCATTTATGTTGCAATCTATCATTAACTGCAGCTAATTAAGTATATTTGGCAATTTAAATTCAGTAGAAACTTGATTTAAAATATAGTAGATCAATATATTTAAGATTTTTTTATTGAGTTTAAACCATGAGAACAATCAGGAAGAGAATGGAATCATACTGCAGAAAACATGAGCAGAGTCCCTATTTAGGCATTATTGAAACATCTTATTCTGATTACTTAACTGATAAATGGCATTCTCCAAAATAAACATATATTGTTTTGCAACAGGAATTAATAAATATACTATCATTGGTTGATTTATACAAATGTTCATATGACAAACACATACATGTATGTGTGTGTGTTTGTGAGTGGGGGGTGCATATGCACAAAAAATACAAGTAATTTAAAAATTTAAACTTGAAGACTAACACTTTTATCATTTTTGATGTTTCTGTATTGGGAATAAATGAAAACTATTTTATTAGGTATAAGCTAGATTTAGCTTATAGTACTAAAGGTGAAATAGAACTCGGGACCAGTTTTGTGTGATTCATATCACTGAACTGTTAACATAGGAATCACACTACTTCATGAGCACTTTAAATGCTTAATCACTGTATTATCAGGGCACCCATCCATCTGTGCTGCTAAATTGGTGTTTTAAAGCCTGAACTTTTGGAGTCCTGTCTTATTTGTAATATGTTATTCTTATCCACATAAATATTATGATATTATAATATTATATCCATTCTTCCATTTTTAGAATACTGCTTGATTCTTGACATTCTATCAATGTACTTTTGAACTATAGCTAGTAAAAGTCAAAGAAAATAATATTGCTGTTTAAAACCTATTTGGGGATTTGGGCATTACAAACTATGAATTACTTTCTCAGGGTAAAATTGCTCAAAGGTGTTATATAAAGTTATCTCATGTAAACCAAAAAATGCAAGAAAAGTCTGAGAAAATACGAGCCCACAAACTCTTTTGTTTTATAGTGTATTATCTTGCAATAGATCTGAAGATGGAAATAATCAGGTGTTAGGTAAGAGCTGGGATTCATGGGGTTGTTTTGGGTACCTGAGTAAGGCGTACAGGGCTCAGTGGTGACATACTGCAGTGTAAAGTACACAAGAATGTAAAAACAGTGAAAACTAAAAGCACAGATAATTCAACCGACAAGATAAAATGTACACTGTTGGACTGCTTTCAGCTTTATTAACTGACTTCACCAGATAGATCAACTAATTAAAAGAATAAATATATTCAAAACAAACCAAGTGATGACATCTATCTATCCAGTCACTTCTTATTATATCTATATCTATGTATATATATATATATATATATATATATATATCTATGGATTTGCCAAAGAAGTGGCATCCACAAAACAACGAAAACTAAAAACCGCAAAATTCAAAACCTCGAATACTGGAAGCTTTGAATTTCATGGTTTTACTACACATACACACACACACACACACACACACACACACACACACACACACACACACACACACACACAGACACACACACACCATCCACCACACAAGCACACACAATCACTCTACTACATGAAAGCAGGAGGGCAAGCCCCCTTGCACCCCCCACACCCCCCCTACTTAAATATTCTCACTCCAAGGTCGCACTACATACAAACACACACAAAACACCACCACACAAGCTAATTTCTCTTCGGACACACACATCACAGCAACAAAATAAACTGACACACACCACAGCCCTACCCAGGGCCGGTGTTAGCATTTTGGGGGCCCCCAGCAAATGTCAAGTTGGGGGCCCCCTAGGCACTTCCAGTATAAGTATCATCCTAACAATGCCATCCATCCTAAGCAACCTTTTATTTCATGCTGCAAAGTTTTAGGAGTAGTATCCACAGACAGACCTGCAGCTACAAGCTTTTACATTACAACAGGCCTATGCATCACACTATCACTATGTTGAGCTGTCTAACAAAGGGGCAGTTAGAGTTACTGGCACTTAGTTGCAACAGTGATACATTGCAACAAGTCTATGTACAGGTCTGGACTTAAAGTGAAATGATGACTGGACCTACATTTCAACCCCCCCCCCCCCCCACACACACACCCTCCAGTCCTCTCCTCTGAGTCCTTCTCCTTTTGGGCTCCCCATACCATCCACGTTACCTTTTTCTTCCTTCTCTCACATTCTGCCTTACTCTAAGCTTTTTCAAGAAGCCATAACTTTCTATATGCTCTGAAGTGCATTTTACACAACCTTTTCATCCAATAATAGCTTGAACAGAAATTATGATTAAGGAAAGAAATTTACTGTTGTGGTTCAGCTTTAGTTTTCCTTGCATCCTTCAACACACCTTTCCTGAACAAGACAGCCCAGTAATAACCACTTAGGAAATAACTCAAGTCAGGGCCCAAGAAGCCACAGGTTTACAGATGGTCTGGGATGCATTTTAGAGCATTTTCTCAACATTTTACTCCAATGGTTGCCTAAATACAAAATTATGGAGAAAAAAATAATTTCAGTCTTATTTTTTTCTTTCAAGGCGTAATTTGTGCCCAAGGCTTTATTTTCAAAGCTGACAAAATTGTAGCTTACAGTAAACTAACAAGCCAGTAGTTGTGAGAATATTTAAGTCTTATCTGGAAATACTGCCTACCTCCATAACCCTCTAAAAAAGACAAGTCACTGCCTATGCATCCCTCTGGTGTAAGACTGGGATGAAAGCAGAGATTTAAATTGCCTTTGTCATATATTTCAAGTGACTGATGATATACATATACATAACATGTTCTTCACCCCAGCCGTCAAAGGTAGCCACATGTATATGTGCCTAGTACATGATTGTGAGAATGATTTCAATAATATTCAAATGTGTTGCTCCTAGACAGTACACCTCTCTTACACAAGCTATAGTAACCTTTTTTGTACACCTCTGAGGTCTGTGAGAAACACTGCCCTCAGCTCAAACACAAGCTATAATGACTTCATGTGCGCACCTCTAAGGTTTGACTGTGATGAAAATTAAAGATGTAATATCCACACAATCTCTAGCCCCGCATAACCCGTAGCAGCTTTTTGTACACACACACACACACATTTGAGCAGGGCTGGTTTTAGAATGGGTGTGGTTGTAAACAGATGCTATTATTAGCTTTATCCTAAAAGGGACATATCTCAGCACCATTCAGGTTAAACTGATACACAAAAGAATAATGTATGTATCCTGGCATTATTGGATGCATGCACAGATAAAAATCAGTGATGTTTTTTACACACACACACACACACACACACACACACACACACACACACACACACACACACACACACACGCCACAGCAGTACTAGTTATGTACTTATTTCAGCACTGCCTTGTGCAACACTGGTACTGCCACACCAGATTAGTCACTGCTGTTTAGCAGTTGTCAAACAGCAGAAGCAGTAAGATTTATCCCATGAAGGAGTAATGCATGCTTGTCACTGTCCCTACTTTCATAGAACTTCCCTGATTTTGTTCATACTTTTGCTTTATCCTTCGTAAAAAATCTGATTTGCTGTTAAATCATTCAGGATTACAAACAGTCAATTAATCTAGACATCTGAGTTTTATACTTATTGTCCAAAAATAGATGTTGATGCAAAATATGTTATTCTAGTATTTTTTAAGTGAATTAGGGAAATATTTAGACATATTTATGATTCTGAGTATTTATTTTTGGGATTGTACTGAATTCTTAAGCAAAGAAATTGAGTTAAAGTATCTGGTGTTCTAGTATTAGTTATAAAACTACCTGAAAGAGAAACTATCCCTGATGATCAGAAGCATCAGCTCTTCTTAAAATCCAAAGTTTGCACTGAGGTAAGTCACTCTGGGCTGCTGATCCCTCTAGTGCTTATATTGTTCATGTTCATTATCAGCTTCATACTAACAGGGTCATATCACAGCCCTGTTCATGTTAAAGAGCATAATTAGGAAATTAATGCATTTTTCATTTCTCGTTTTTCCCCAATCAGCAGCAGCTTTTGTGGGGCCCCCACACAGACAAAAATGATCAAGGGGGGCCCCTGCAGCCATGGTTTTTGCAGGGACTAAAAGCTGGCTATGTAGTTAGTTTTAGTGGAGAAAATGTCCAAAAGCAGAGTTTAACTAAGCCAGGAGCACTATGTCAGTAGTAAAATATTTAATGGCATGCTGATGCCTGGTACTTGACAAAACACTGTTACTACAACCAGAAATATCTTTGAATTTTAAGGGAGATATAAATAAGAGTTATTACCCTCATAGTTTATTAAGTATGCAAGACTGCTGCACTAGCTTTTGTTGGTTTTACAGATGTGACAAAATATCAGGATAAGATAACTTGCTGTGGTTGGGGGCCCCCAGGGAACAGGGGGCCCCCAGCGACCGCAGGGTTCGCTGGTGCCTAAAACCGGCTATGGCCCTACCCAAACCCTTAACACACACACACACACACACACACACACACACACACACACACACACACACACACACACACACACACACACACACACACTTACCTGAATACATAACCATAACGGAACTTTAAAAGCACGAAATTCAAAACCTCCAGTATTCGAGGTTTTGAATTTTGCGCTTCTAAACTTTCACTATTATATGGATTCGGCTTCTTGGGCTTGAAATACTGAAATTCGAGATTTTAGTATTTCGAGCTTCTGAACGGAACCCATATATATATATATATATATATATATATATATATATATATATATATATGTGTATGCAATACTATTAAAAGCAAAATTAATCACCAAACCTTAACATCAAATTCAAAAATTTGTTTTTATGTAAAAAGGAATGTATATTAAAGTACTAGATTCATGATATTCCAGCAAATAATTTATTTATTTATTGCATTTGTTTACCAGAAAAGTCCACTGGGCCTAAAAGAGCCCATTTTTGGTGGAGGTCCGGGTTGAAAAGCTCTGTCAAGAACATAGATGCAGAAAAAATTAAACATTAATTGGTACAGAAGTAGAAACAGTGTTACACATAGTGGCTACAATAACATATACAGAATATATACATAACAGCAGGAATTTAGTTGGGTGCCAGATGAATTCAGAGTGGTAACAATGGAGATTAATTAATCAGCATTATTGTACCGGTATCAACAAGTGATGAAAGAAAAAAAAAACAATAAATATAGAGAAAGTATCATCAGTCACTTGTAGTAAAAGCATAGGAATTTAGTTACAATGTAAGGACAAGGAAGAGGTTAGGTTATAGAGCAGGTACACAGCCAGGAAGAGTTGAGATGGTTTTTCATTGTTTGCTTGAAGATGGTGGTGCTGCCTGTGTTTCTTATACAAGGAGGAAGCGAGTTCCATAGTTTGGCGACGGTGAAGGAGTAGAGCAGATGACCAGCCAGTAAGGAGGGCTTTTCTTTTAGAAGTAGATGATTTTTAGATCTTAGTTGCCTGCTGGGTTGGTATTTGGCAAGTAGAGTTGAGAGAGCAGGACAGTCTGTGGGTCTGTAGATTATTTTGTGTGCTGTAGTTAGTTGTATGAATGAGAGATGGTGGGGGAGTGCCAACCAGCCTAATTGTTTCAGTGAGTTACAGTGGTGGGATGAGAATTTAGCCTTGGTGGCAAATTTGGCTATTCTGTTGTAACACATTTCAAGTTTGGATTTTGTAAAATTTTGGATATTAGTGAGGAGAGGGGCACCATAAAGGAGAGAGGGTAAAGAAATGTAGTTGCAAGGGTTTGTCTATTAGAGAGGCTAAGAAAGTGCTGGTGACTGTACAGCATATCGAACATTTGGTGTGTTTTTTTGATGTTACTGTTTATGTATAGGTCAAAGTTTAAGTTTTCCTCTATAATAATGCTTAGTAATTTAGTGTGTGGGACAACTTCTATAGTGGTATTTTCTTGGGCTTGTATAATACCCATGCTCAATCAATAAAACTTTCTAAAAAATTAATCAATTCATTAAAAAAAAAATATTTGTAAGTTGATATTAATGACCTAATGAAATTTCATTACATTGCAGTACAAAATGACTGTTTCACAATGAACTTATTGGCAGACAAAGTCAACTGTATAGAAAATATATTTATCCATAAAACAGTGAGATATTGAACCTAATGTTAGTATGTCAGACATAAATTGTATGAGTAATTTTCAGCATCAAATAACAATGCAGTTAAATTATACCCTGGGATTCAGAAATGCCTAACACACTCTGCAGTCTTATTCACAGGACTGTACAGTGCATTAGGCTCAATCAGTTTGGAGACCACTGTGCCACTATGGATGGTTCTAGGCTGTTAGCACCACAGAAGGTAAGCACTGCAAAGCTGTGTGTGTGTGTGTGTGTGTGTGTGTGTGTGTGTGTGTGTGTGTGTGTGTGTGTGTGTGTGTGTCCACGTATGTGTGTGTCTATGTATGTTTGGGTATGTGTGAGTATGCATAGGTATCAGAGTATTTGTGTGTGTGTGTGTGTGTGTGTGTGTGTGTGTGTGAGAGAGAGAATGTTTGGGAGTGAGTATGCATGGGTATTAATATATGTGTATAGGTGTGTGTGTGTGTGTGTGTGTGTGTGTGTGTGTGTGTGTGTGTGTGTGTGTGTGTATGTGTATGTGTATGTGTGTGTGTGCACGTATGTGTGTGTCTATGTATGTTTGGGTATGTGTGAGTATGCATAGGTATCAGAGTATGTATGTGCATGTATGTGTGTATGCATGCTCATTCATGTATGTTTGAGTATGCCTGTGCAACTGTAATGCAAAGATTGATAGGAGCAACACTAGTATGGCTAGTTCTAACAGGACAGAGTTTGATTCAGAGACATGAAAATGGGCTGTTAATGAAAGGTTGCTAAGTGTAGCTTTATCATGTCTCTGAATTGTGGATTATCATACACTAATGGGGTAAAACAGCATTGTTCAAATAGCACTGGTGGTGATAATTTCTTTCTATATCCTGACAATAGATTGGTTTGTCATACTGACAGATGAGGCTACAAGGAGACAAGCCCCCTGGGGTTAAGTGAGCATTTGAACATTAAATGCCTCTTAAAAAGTAAACCACTGTGATCTATTGTCTGCATTAAATTCAGTCCCTCACTGATTTATGAATAAAGATTTTTCATATATGAATACTTTTTTATACAGTTGTTTTTCACTTGGCAGTAAGCTAATTGTGAAAGTCATTGTAGTGCAATGTAATGAATTTAATTATGTAATTTGTGGTATAGTACAAATGTTTTTTTAAATGTATTAACATGCCACGAAGTTTATAGTCATTTATTCACTGAATTATGCAATATGTGGCAATTCAACATACATTATTTTTTTTCAATACATTCTTGAATTTGATATATAAGGTGTGGTGATTAAATTTGTGTTTAATATTATATGTGTATATATATATATATATATATATATATATATATATATATATATATATATATATATATATATATATATATGCACACACACACACACACACACACACACATATATATATATATATATATAAATATATATATATATATATATATATATATATATATAAATATACATATACATTTATATATATATATATATATATATATATATATATATTGATTAACTTTCTTTCATCACGTGGTTTGTTTTAATTTATTTAAACTTTTTTTAATTCATTCTGCATTCTAATGAAGTCTTGGTTAAAAAAGATGAAAGTGCTGAAACTGTGAACGTTTGGATTACTGTGTTTTTATTTTATTTAACTAATGTATTACATGTGATACTGATGAGGTTATTTGTTGTTTTTTCAAAGACTGGAGCAGAACTTACAGGTCACAAGCCTAGCAAAGGGAAACAGAACCAACAAGATGAGAAGCAAGAGACTGGCCACTGCACAGGCTAGTGCACGTCTGGGGGTAGTTGAAAGCAGCAGGTAGGGTGAACAGATACATTCAGGAACAGGCTGTTTACAAGTGACGCATAACAGTACCTTGTGACTCCTAGCAAACTCCTGCTATCAGGTAACCGATCTGCAGCACATGTCCTGGTTCCATGAAAGTGGAGGAAAGGGGAGTACAAGAGAGTAGAAAATGGGGGATGTAGCTAACTGATATGCACACAGAAGGGAAGCATTAATGGAAAAATAGGCAGGGGAAGGCAGCACACAGTTTTGTCAGGCTAAGCATTCCTTTTCAATATCTTTGGAAAGAGATGATTGAAAGGGTGATAGTGAAACAATAGGAGGAATTGTGGGAGAAGAACAGGCAGTGGGGGCACAAAACAAACACAAAGTAGTCTGACAAATGCCTACAATAGGAGGGTGAGACATGGGCTGGACAGAGACAAACAGAGCGTGGACAAATATTGATGGGAACGAGTGGACAATACACATGCAGCGAGTTGTGGAACAATAATATTCAGATACACCTGGCTGGGGATAGGTAGGTAGGGGAGAAATGCTGGCTGTTGACCAGTGCTATTTCAGAATAGTCAAAATGGCTTCAGGTGCCACTCCCTGGTCTGGTGACCTGATAACAGGTACCTGCAGGTGAAGAACTTCTGCAACATGCTCTAGGAGGGGTATGTTGGTGGCAACCCAGTGAGACATTGCACTGTCAATTACATCTTGTACATCCCTTCGCACTGATGGCAGAGCTGCAGCAAGCAATTGAGCTGGACTACCTGCCCATGATTGGTTAGAACCCCCAAGGCATTCCCTCACCTATCACAACTGCAGCTGTAAATGCAGAGACTAGTTGCAGCTCATGTGCCCAAGTATCTGCTTCATGATGTGCAACAGGGTGACATAAGTGGAAGGATATCATTACTGACAATGTCCTACAAATGGTACAAGTTACTAATTAAGCTGCAAGCTAGTTCTGCTCTGCTACAAGTTTCAGCTGCCTCCTGCAGCTGCAACACAATTTTCCTCCCACCTGCCCACCTTGAAAGATGTCAAGATATTGATGAACACATTATTAGTTTCGGTGTCCATGTGATGGATATCTGTTCAAATGGATTTTATATGTATTTTCTAAACTGAAATAAATTAATTGCAGTCAGGCAGAATGCATGAATATGTAATTAAATATGCTTTACATTGTGAACAGCTTACATTGGCATGAGCAGAGATTGTTTTTAGGAAAGGAATTCTGCTCTTTGCTGACAGGATTGGTTTCTAACAGGTCTTTGCTGGGGATAACATGCATGAAATTTTGCCTAGTAAGATAGGTTTGTGGCAATAGGAAGTAAAAAGAGTTGACGTGACAAAACTCATAAATTCCTTCAGTTTGACTGGTAATATAAACAAAGAACATGACAAGGGTATTAGATGCACAGCTGTAGGTAGTTTGGTTTTTAGTAGGTGTTTCGCCATTACTCATTGTACATATTGATAGAGTAGTATGGAGGCTAGCAGAATAAACCATTAGTTGGCTGTGGCATAATTGTTGTATATATTGCTTTACTTTCCTGCATGTAGCTGAGAGTACAATCTTCCATCCAGAAAGTATTTTCTATCATACCTTCTAACAGCTAGCAACTGGATATTTATTTCTGATAGGTTTATGAATAATGGTCTTGGTTTTATGTCATTTACAGAATTCAGGCAAGCATTTGTCTTTCACAAGACACAAAGGACACAAGAGCTTTCATATACACTGAAGTAGTTGAACTATAGTAGTTGAAATGTATAGATATCAGTGCACAACTATATATACTCCCAAATGTATTTACATTATAGCAGAGGCAAGAAAAGGAGCCTATCAATTCATAACTAAGTTATGGCTTCACATGTGCAAAGATTTGTAAATAGAAGAGGTAAAAAGAATGGATGCATGACAAAATAATGGATTCCTTCTGACTGACTAGTAAAAGCAGCAGAGAACATGAAAAGAACATTGGATACTCGTCTGTGAAAAGGCGCTGATAGCATCTTGGATTTTAATAAGGGCTTCACCATTACTCATTGTAGATATACAGTAGTATAAAGGCTAGGAGAACTTAGCCATTAGTAGGTCATGGCTTAACTGTAGCATATATATATTGCATTATTTCCTATGTGTAGATTAGAGTGGTGTTCCATCTAGAAAGTGTGTTTCATCATGACTCCTACAACAAGTAAATGGATATTTATTTTCAAGTATTTATAAATAAAAGTCTTAGCTTATTTAATCTGTATGAAGCAAGTCATTCCCCGGGATTCAGGAAGCCGTATTTTCCAAGCAGGAATAGTGTAGGTGCTCCTGCATGGAAAATGGCCACTGAGCGATTCAGGATAGTGCCGTTTTCACGTGCACGTGCGGTCCTATTTATGATAGCGATTCACCAAACTGCCAGGTCTCTGTGCTAGAACAGTGTCAGTGCAGAAATGTATTCAAAAAATAACTGAGTACATTTCTGCAACTGACAAAATGGAGGCATGACAGCTCGTGAAAAAGCATGCATTATGTACATTAGACATGCCAGTGGCCAAATATAAGGACATTGGCATTAAAAAGTGATTAATTATTATGAAAATTAAACTTTTTTTTTGGCTGATCTCGGATGTTTAAGCATAGGGCAGCAGCAAGCAAATGGGATCAGGCCAAAAATAAAAAGAAAAAATGTGAAAATTCAATTTTAAGTTAATTTTGCATTTTGCCATTATAGTCAATGGCATGCAGAATGTAAGCAATACCAGGGAGCACTGGTTATCAAGGGAAAAGGGTCCGTTTTAGTGCAGTAACTAATGACCTACACACTGGGGTATGCAACTGAGGGGAGTTATACTGAATCAGATGTTTCTTCAAAGTGTCAGCTTGTACCTAACTGCGTAGGTGCAGCAATATGACAGTGCAAGTGTAAGAGCTGACTGACTTCATAAGGGTGTGTGTCATGCTTGCTGTAAGCTCATTGGAGCTCTGTGGCCCGTGTTTGCCCTTAGCTAAGGACAGCTAATGAAAGGGGTGTGTCAGATGTGCCTGAGCAGTGTGTACATAGCCTAAATGGATATGTGTGTGCTGTGCACCAGGTTTTAAACAAAAAAACAAAAAAAAAAAAAAAAGAGAAAAATGGCAGCACTGTTTACATTCGAGCACTAGGTATGAGCGGCATGCCTAGGGGCTTAAATAAGGAGGAACTGGGAAGGGGAAACAGCAGTAGGAAAGCAATCAAGGAGAACTAGCATAGTTGGCAGGTGGAATGTATCAGAATCCACCAATTACACATGCAGCAGCCCAGCACGGTACTATAGACTATGCAGACACCTTTCAGACTGGTTTTTGGGGAAACAACAGTAGGAAGGCAATCAAGGAGTACTATCATAGCTGGCAGGTGGAATGTATCAGAATCCACCAATTACACATGCAGCAGCCCAGCACGGTACTATAAACTATGTAAACACCCTACAGACTGATTTTCCAAGCAGGAATAGGCAAAACTAACTAAAAATGTTAGAAGCTGCTACTGCTTTACTCCATCAATATGTGCTAGAGACTGAAGGTGGTGAGGAGGAGAATGCTGATAACCTACCCACAGTGAGAAAGAGGAGGAGAAGAGTGTACGGACCCAGGGCAACCTATCAGGGCCTACATGAGCTGGAGATAGTGGAGCGCTATACGGTGGACAGGGACATTCGACAGCAAATCATTGAGCTGTGCAGGCCACGCCTCACATACAGAACTAATATTGGGGAACCCATCCTAGTGGATACCAAGGTATGTGTAGGCTTAAGAATACTAGCCACAGGCACCTTCCAAAGACCAACTGGGGATATCATGGGGGTCTCACAGGCATCAGCATCCAGGGTACTCCACCATTTCCTGGATGTCATGACACCACATGCCAATGAGCACATATATTTCCCCACCCCTCGTGAGGCGTTGACCAGAAGTATGTGTCTCTTCCACTGTATAGCAGAATACCCTGAGGCAGTTTGTGCTACAGACTGCATACATATCCACATCAAAGCACCACCCAGTGAGCAGGGTAGGGTCTACATAAACTGAAAAGGCTTCTCATCCATCAACTACCAGGTCGTGTGTGATGCCCAGGCCATTATCATGAATGTGTGTGCTGGCAGCCCTGGAAGCTATCACGACTCCCACATCTGGCATTGCTCACAGCTATATTAGACGTTTGCCAGGGGGGGACATCTCATATGACCATCTAGTGGGGGATGCTGGCTATGCACTGGAGCCGTGGCTGATGCACCCATCAGAAATGCACACACACCCGAACAAGAACACCATAATGAGGCACACACACAAACCAGGATCATTGTAAAGCATATGTTTGGGATGCTGAAGTCACAGTTCAGCTGCCTTGACAAATCTGGTGGAGCCTTGCAGTACTCTACAGCTACATGGACACAAATGTTCATAGTATGTGCCATGCTACACAATATGATCCTGCAGAAACAGCTGCAGCAGGAACAGCATGGGGCAGGGCCACACAGCTCCCCCACCATTGCCAAGGCCAGCACAGGCACAGAGGGACTCAGAGGAGGAACATCCCGGGCCTGCTCTTGTAGGCAGAAGGAGGCTTGTCCAGTATGCCCATGCCTTGGCAAAGAGACAATGCATAGCACACACACTGACGCTGTAGGTACCCAGGGACTGATGCCTGTCTCCAACTCACATATACAGTAAAAGGGATGCCAAACATGTGCTTTGCCATGTATAGGGAGTGTACTATGTGCATCCAACATAGTCAGCCCTCCAGCACCGTCCTCAATACTGGCCCAGCAACAAGGTAAGTCACCCTTCCTATCAAATACTGAATGGAGTAGTATGTTCTCATACTTGTATGTGTGATATGGATGCAAGCATGCAAGGGAATTGGGTGGCTGAATGGGATAGCAGCAGACAGCTGACAGCTATATGAGACAGCAGGAAATTCAGAACAAATACTAGGTCAACATACTAGGCAGTACTACACAAGGTGACAACTCCCACCACAGAACATGTGATGGCCCAAATAACTGTGGGTGTCAATAGGTCACACACATGGATGTCAATGAGGGTCACATCCCCACCACCAGCCTCACTCAGCAGGACAGGTGTAGATAACCATAAAGAAAGGCCAGGCTAAGGCCCCCAAATGATGGCAATGGTGAACAGTCCCCCACCAGACTTATACAGACATACTACAACAGGTCTGGCAGTTGCATTTTAGTTCTGAAGGGTAAGTAGTCTGAAACTGAAATTTATACCATTAAGATCTAGCATGTGTACACCACTGATATGCTTCCTTTCTGCATCATAGGTCACAATACAATATGAAATGGAAGCCAACAGAGTAACTGAAATACCAGTATAGTCATTGCAAATGTTTAAAGTCTGCAGGTGTGCACCCCCCCCCCCCGCCACACACACACAATCCCATGTAGAAATGCAGTAACATGTAAGTTTGAGGAGTAATATCACTGGAGCATAGATTGCCAAAGCTGTTCCAATCTACATTGTTGCATGTGTACAATATGCAGGTGTCAGTGTGGTAAGTTTGTTGTGTGTTTAATATTGCCTGGAAGTGGTTAGCATGTGGGCCTGCATGGTTGTGTCTCAGTGGCCTAGGTACAGTACAGTGGTCGACAGTGCCATGTTCCAACAACTGCAGTGCCAACCACACTGCTTCTCAGCTACACCCATGTCAGCAGTTGTATATACTGTCCAGATGTCAATATCTGTCACCATCAGAAAGCTGGACATGCCATAAATCGAGGCCCATGCATAGAAACAGTACACATTTGGAAGTAACCTACACAGAGTGCATATAAAATAACTGTCAACTGCGCACAAGTTTGGAATTATACATAGAGGTTAGTATCACATTAGTTGTCCCTCTGGTATGGAATACTGGTAGTCTGGCCAATCACTGGCAGACCACAAAAGGCACAGTTATAAAGTGATGATAGGCTGCCCATGTCCACACACAAGCCACCATAAGGGGAATGTCCCAGGTATATTTGCGAGTCAGGTGCAAATAACTTTCATATCACACATGCACCCAGCTCACCCCATCAGCCACAGGTTTATCACAGTCATATCCTTGCTGTAGGGAATAAGTGCAGCATGAACCCATCTCTGTATGGGAATACATACATGATGTTGTATGCTGAATAGTTGTCCAATGCAGGTGTGTCCCTAACTGTAAACAGCTACTGACCACATCCAGACTCATGGATCAGTATGAACAGGAAGGATTGACAGGAACACCTCAACCACTTACCACTGTCACCCCAGGGTAATCCACTGGCTTGCAGCCTGGGAACGTACTACTAACATAATGCACTGGCCTGCTACATATGGCCTGCAGCACTCTCAAAAGGCCTCATCCATAGGCCCAATGTACAGAATGTCAGGGGGTCCTAACTAACAACCTAACACAGTAAACAGAAAACAAATGCAAGGCCATGTTGACAAATGCCAGCAGTATGCCTCCGCATGTCCTACTGCAAGAACTGTGGACCAGGACATAAATACTACTGGGATAAAGGCCCAGCTATAGGGATACCTCTGAGATACTGTTTTCATAATGTTAGGAAGAGGAGAGAATAATGGGGGGGGGTGTAGAAGCGTGGATGTCATGGAGTGTGTGAAGTCTGAAACTCTAATGTCCACCAGTACTACCCCTTGAATGCAAACCCATGAATGAACAGCCAGAAAACTGCTTGTAAACCACAATGTGAACATAGACTGACCAGATATATGAGTCATGCTTCTGGATAAGCTGGGTGTATCTGTACAGGTGAGAGTTATAGCCCCAGCAGGATATGGCCATTCCATTAAGGTGAGAAAAGCACAAGAAGGAGATCCCCAGCCAGCATACTAACAAGGTGCTGGACCATTTACACAGAACCAGCAGTCTATTATCTGTAGCTACCCCTCCACAATGGCAGGAGTGTGCCAGAATGTGTAGTCTATATACCTCAGAATATTGGTCTCAGCTTCATTCATCTTGTATTTCTCTGATAAATAACTGTGAGCAAAGAATGATAACTGTCAGTAGTTGATGATATCATACATCACAGTGTAAAACAGTACATATGTCAGAAAATCTATACTACAATCAACCATGTTACACAAGCAGCACAGACAGCAATAGTTATGGTATTCCCCGTATGTTACACCCATTGTGTCGCCCTATTGGTAACCTATCTACAGATATCCTGCAGAAACAGGTTGCTAGGTGTAGCTGTAGCACACACAATCCTGAACTTGGTCCAACACTCCCTGTAATGGATGCATACACTCAATATAAAAGGTCATACTGGGCATGCTCCTACACTTAGAGAAATGAAGCCCATGTCTGACAACACAACAGACTACGGATATCCATTATTCGCAGATGTCTGTGCACACACACCAAATTGTACACTATTGATACTTCACACACACACACACACACACACACACACACACACACACACACACTGGATAGGAATACTCATACATATCTAAGGCCAGCATATTATAATATGTCAAACATACACACACACACACACACACACACACACACACACACACACACACACAGATGTGGGGAAGAGAGAGACAGACAGCGACTGAGAGAATCCCATTATGAGGCCTTTCCTACCCAGTACACATCATATTGGCCTATATCACATGGTGTGCTGATGTCATTCACTGTAGAAGTTCCTTTGGTTAGCCCACAGCCCTATAGTCACAGTGGTGCTTGTGATAACTGTGTAACACTATAGTACAAATAAGTATTTATGTACCATTTGTAATCTCAGTCCTGTCAAATGTAAAGTTGTGTGTGAGTGTGTGTGCGTGTGTGTTTCTAGATTAATGTGGTTGAGGCCATTCACACTCACTACACTTCCCTTTCCCCTCCTTTAGCACTGCTGCTGCTGATGTCACTCACCTTCAAAGATACCTTTGGACAGCTCTCCAACATATAAGCGCTGTGGTGCTTGTGATAACTGTGTAATGCTATAGTGTAGCAAACTAGTTAGGTAGAATTTGTAATCTTGGTCCTGGCAACTGTGAAAATGTGTGTGTTTGAGTGAGAGAGTGTATGTGTCTTTGTAGAGACCTGATTTTGAAGCCATTCATACTCACTACACTTACCTTACCCCTTCTTTAGCACTGCTGCTGATGTTACTCACCCTCAAAGATACCTTTGGACAGCTTTCCAACATATAAGCTCTGTGGTGCTTGCAATAGCTGTGTAATCCTATAGTGTAGCAAACTAGTTAGGTAGAAGTTCTAATCTCAGTCCTGGCAGCTGTGGAAATGTGTGTGTTTGTGTGTGAGAGAGTACGTATGTCTCCATCGAGAATTTTAAGGCAATTCATACTCATTCTAATCCCAGTCCTGGCAGCTGTGGAAATGTGTGTGTTTTTGTGAGAAAGGGTTTGTGTCTTTGTTGAGAAATTTAAGGCCATTCACACTCACTACACGTTCCTTACCCCTCCTTTAGCACTGCTGCTGATGTCACTCACCTTAGAAGTATGTTTGGACACTGTTCTACCTATACGCTCTGAGGCAAGTGTGATAAATGTGGAACAATGTAGTAGCAATAACTACATAGGTAGGGGGTTGAATCTCATTCCTGGCAAGTGTTTGTGTGCGTGTACATATATCTACATGTATGTGTCCGTACCTTAAGAGATTGGCCCCATTTACACCCAGTACACTTCTCAGTGCCTGACTTTAGCAGTCCTGCAGATATCATTCACCTTAGAAGTACCTGTTGGCAACCTTAAACCATGTAAGGGTAGTAGTGCGTGTGGTAAATGCATAACATAAAGGTCTGAAAATATAGTTAGATAGAGGTTTGAACCTCACTCCTGGTAAATGTAAATGTGTGTGCAGGGTAAAATATTTTGTGAAATTTCTCACCCACTACATCACCCAATGACAGTATTTACAAGGGCTGGTGATGTTCCTCACCTTAGAAGTACCTTGAGACAACATCCATCCTATAAGCTCCGTGACATGTGTGATAAATGTATACCATTGTAGTAGCAATGCATAGCTAGGTAGGGGTTCGAAACTCAATACTGGCAAGTGTGTGTGTCTGTCATCAGTATCCTGTGGGGGTGTTGGGGTGATTGTGTAATAACAGGATCCATTGGGGGGTGGGTTTTGCTAAATTATTATATTGAGGACCTAGTATATGTCCAAATGTCCACATTACAAGGCCAACAGTTGTCAAACACCGTAGAGGTTGGTGTAGACAATCCACAGTCCTAAATTTGTAGTGCCATGTGCAATGACTATGTGACAGCATAGATTAGTTAACAATATAGGCAACCCTTCTAATACTCAGAGACCACTCTCCACGCAGGAATCATACACAAACACACTTGACTAGGCAGCAACCACTATATCAGTAGTTCTCCTACAAATTGCCTCACAGACAGTACCCACGGTGTGATTGCAGTGGATTCCATGTCAAACTGATGACCAGACATGACTGGTGTCACATAAGATACAAACCCATGTCCTCTTATGTTTGGCATCTACCCTTCTGAGGTGCAGGAGAACACAAAAGCACCCTGGCTGATAATGTTTGCATACAACAGTAAGGTGGGTGGTAGCATTTCCAATCCATGTGATGTTGACATCACGCCCAAAGGCCATTTGACACCTATGACTGTTGTCAGAACCCTGGACATTACCTCAATGCTAAGAGATATGCCGCCATGACCTTTGGGAACACCATGGCTCACATGAAGTAATACATTGGTGTAGTCCACTGAACAGTGACATTATTATAACAGAATGTGGAAAACAGGTTGACAGTCAGCTGCCTGTTGACCACAACAGTGCCACTGACATCAGAAAGTATTTTGATGTATTACATCTCCTGACTGAGTGTGTGTTATCCAGCAAGTAAAAGGACATGGCACTCTGTTCCATCCCCTCAGTAGCCCAATAAATGTGTACATTGACCCTTTTGCCATGTTCCCCACTGGACACCTGCAACAATTGTAAAGTCTGCAGATGTACCCCACAAAGGGAATACCATGCTTTATACACATGCCCTGTATGGACAGACTCCAATAACTCCAACGAATCCCCATATCATACTGTCGATATAGGTGCAATCACTACCTCAGTTACACGGCCATGTCTCACCAAACAAGGTCAGGAATGCTACTTCTGAAGATACCAGTCTGTCCACACAACATGCCCCAGAGACCTCAAGCACACTTCCAGACTTAAAAGAATATGCATGTGGGACATGTGCACAACCCAGACACTGTCCATGTTATGGAATATAAATCACATACATGTGAAGCAGTGCACATCACTGGCCACCCACAATAGAAATCTGGATGAGTGGATGGGGAATACAATACCTACCCCTAGGAACCACTCTAGTGACTATACTCCTGACCCACATTGAGGACTATTTTCATGTGGCCTGATGACAGGGTATTTCCTTGGACTAACCTTGTAGAGTCTTCAGGCCCATTCACCTACTACACACCTATGAAGCAATGAACCTATGGATCTCAGTACTGGCAAACGTGAGTGAGTGTGTGTGCATGTGTGTGTGTGTGTGTGTGTGTGTGTGTGTGTGTGTGTGTGTGTGTGTGTGTGTGTGTGTGTGTGTGTGTGTGTGTGTGTGTGTGTGTGTGTGTGTGTGTGTGTGTGTGTGTGTGTGTGTGTGTGTGTGTGTGTGTGTGTGTGTGTGTGTGTTTGTATGTGTGTGAATAGCAATCTCAGTGTGAATGGTTGATGAATATCCCCTGTTGCTGTGGTTATTAGCAATTGTAGGTGTGTCCAAACCACAACACGTACCATTCTACAACAGATGTAAATCAACATATACCTATGTACAACCCTCAGCCTTATAATCTGTGAGGCATATGCAATCACTATGTTACAGACTGGGGATTTCCGGGCACATACAGCTGTACCCTGCCTATGACATGGTGGATGTGTTACCACACTGCCATACCCCATGGTCTTGCTGCAGGGCTACATCCTGGTGATACACAGCTGCCTAGAACAGAAACTGGATACAACATGTGAGAACACATTCACTCAGCACTTCACTTATGGGGGAGAGAGGGGTAAAGCTGGCACTGAATGTGTTGCCAAGACTGTGGTCAATATCTGTTGTCTCAGGATAGGTATTAGCATTGTGCAGTAACTCACAGCACTTGTGTTTAAAGCTGTGGAGGTTGTTGATGTAACTATCAAAGGCTGTTGTGATTTTCGTCAGTGTCTGCTGCATGTCTGCCATCATAGATGCCTGTAGGGGATTCCATGAGGGACCCAAAGTTGTGTTTGATGATAATAAGGGAGTTTAACAGTCATGGGACACCACCTTAGTCTCAACAGTGTCCTCCTTCTGATGTACACTTTAGTAATGGCAGGGGACCATAACATTGTATTTCAGTGTTTGGAGGACAGTGTCTGGGTTCTGTTGGCTCTGGCTAGTACCATGCATTCACGTTCCTGTTTGTACAGTGCATATTTATATGATTCCACAGTCATGCAGCTATTTCCCATTGCCATGGGTCTAGTGAAGTCATCCACCCCTGTTTTCATGGCTGCAAAGTCAGCTTTGGAGAGGTTTTGCAAGATGGTTACCTTTGTTGGGGGTGTAGCTGACATGTTGAGTTCCATGTTGATTACAGCCCATGTAGATCTTATCATGCAGGGATTGACATCTGTGGATGAGCAACAGTTCCATATTTAAGTAGTCAACACAGGTCAAGGTTGTTGCATCCTCTACCGGGGGTCAGTATGAGCTGGTCCAGGACATTGGAAATGATGAATCCCAGAAGTGTTGGACAACTGTACTGGTGCTTGGCTACTTTCCCCAGATGATGGAGGGGTAGTTAAAGTCTCATACTATGTCAGTGTTGCATTGGACCATGTCTAGGGACATAGATGTGGACCCATAGCAGGCTATGGTCTGGATTGTACTATTACCCCAAGGCAGTTGTACCGGAAGTATATACAATGCATTATGCTGGGATACTAGTCTGGAGGTGTTCCTAGATATAATGAATGTGGAGACAACACCACCTGTGGAGGTGTGGTGTGGTTCATGTTTGGGGACTGACAGTTGTGGAATGCGTCATAGCCTGATACTGCAGGTCTGCAGTCTGCTGCTGTGAACCACTTCTCCATTACAGCAGACATGTATCCTCCACTCCAATGAGTGTTTTGAATGACTGCATCCTAACAGTTAGATGTCTACTGTTGAGCAGCATGACCCTCAGACTGCATACATGTGTAGCTGTTATGGTGGTAATTTCATTAGGAACACTGCCTAATAAGGCATCATATGGGTGGCAAGACACTTAGCCACTACCTGGAAACCTAGCACTGACAGATGTAGGACATCTGTGGCAAGTCATTGGGTTCTGTCAATCATGTCATCCCAAGCAGAGAGGTTCTGTATCCCCTGAGAATGACACATAACACGTAAGCCACTTTTGCAGTCAATCTGTTGATAGTACCATGGCATCATTCTGGGTGTCGGTGATAAACTGCTCAGGGCTACTGTCACACCTGCCTGGACCACATAATCAGAGAGTTCAACCATGTCTCTTGTCATGTAGTCCAGGGAAGTGTATCCCAAGTCATTCACACCCACATGGATACAGAGTGATACTCGTAGTTGTTGTGGAGTGCCATGACTGGCTGTGTCATGTGTTGGATGCTGGCGTATGATAGATATTTGGCTGCTACCTGCTCCATAATCAACTTAGCAAGTGGGATATGTGTGTGCCTCAGTACTGAGTTACCCATGATCACTGTATTGTGCAAGGTGGTTAGCCTTAGTAGCTTAGGTTGAGGGGCACACTGTATAGGTTAAATATGTGTCCCTTGGCATGTGCCATGTTGTGGTGTCTGAGTGGGTGTCTATCATGCTGGTCTGTGCTGTTTGGGTAAATGTCCATTGAGTGCCTCTAGGAAGGTGGGTGTGTGGTTTTCACCATGGCTGTCAAAGTGGGTGTCATGGTGAGCTATGTGTTCCACATGGTGTGGTGCAGGTGTTGTTCTTATCCTCTTGACCTGCTAGTCCAGTCTTTGCTGGAGAGTGCATGTGTCCACATTGGGTGATATATGGGTAACTCTCACAGGTCTGAGTGCTTGGCGTTTACAGGGAGCGTTGTCTATGTACATGAGGCAGTTGCAACAGTGCCTCAGAATGGACAAGTGCACCAGGTTAATGGGTGAAAGCACAGAAAACTGCCCTTACATAACTAGTAAGTACTGGGGCTACATTTGTAATGAACAAGTACTGCTGATGTCTCCCAGGTGTGCCACACTTCTTGATACAATAACCTGGTGAAGTGCCAAGCCATAATGCTAGTTGAAGTGCAAGACAGAAAGATCTAACATGATATAAGGGTGGAACAGAAGGCAGATTGTCTGCCACCTGTAATACTTTACCACAGCTGTGCAGTTATCAGCAGCTTTGTCCATATGAAAGCTCAGTAAGCTCTGTAGCATGTGAGGTAACTGCGTAACACTATAGTAGACATAATTAGCTAGGCAGGAGTTATAATCACCCTACTGACATCTGTTTGGATGTGTGTGTGTTTGTGTGAGAATCATGTAGTGTGTGGGTTGCACCATTTTTGATCTGTGTACTACCCTTTACACTTCCCCTCACTCAAATTTAGTAGTCCTGTTGATGTCATCCACCTTAGAAGTACCTTTGGAATAAGCGGAAATGTATCAGCTCTGTGGCATGTCTGATAACTGTGTAGCACTATAGTAGGAATACCTAGATAGGCAGGAGTTCTAATTCCAATGCTGGCAACTGTTTGTGTGTGAGGATCATATATTGTGTGGATTATACCATTTTGATGTGTATACCATACACAGCTGGTGACCACCTCCCACTGTCATTACTTTATATAGTGTGGTAACAGCATCTGCCTCACATGCAGCAGGTTAAACCATTGTACAGTCCTCTGTACAAATGTGTCTGGAATATCCATATGTTTGCAACCTATACGTGGTCGAAAATGGTTGAAAGTGGTGCAACCTATACATGGTCGAAAGTGGTCGAAAGTGGTCTGTGTGCCTTAACAATGCCCATGTATGTGATATTGTAACCAAATAGGCCACAGTGAGTGTACTGACACATATGACAGCATGAGGTATCATACCTGACTGAAACATCATGCTGATACGACATCTGCCGCCCTCACAGGTAGCCAGCCTTTTAGGTGCAATACATGAGTCCAGATGCTTGGTTTTACAAGTGAACTGCTCCTGTTATGGGTCACATTAAAGGCTGGAAGAAGTGTGGACTGGCATATTGTTGTCCTAATTAGTATGTAACAGGAACACCTTGCATCTTAATAGGGGTGTGTACACAATTTATATTCACTCTATACCACTAATGTGTCACACATGTCCCTATCTTAGGCCATTTGTCCAGCTAATTTTTCTGGCCTCTGTCCAGACATCTTGGCACTGACAAGTTGTGAGGTATGCTACAGGAATGTTGAATTCATGTCAGATAAGCCCCAGTGCTGACCACTGTGATGCAATGCAGTTAACCCCAGCACAAGTGAACATGTACAAAATGCAATATAGCTGTTACATAAAGCAATATAGCTATTACTGATGGTTGTGTGCATGGGAACATGCATGCCCTTCACATGCTTGGGGTATTGCCAGGCAACAACAGAACAATGTCATACTCATCAGCTTCAGGCTGCTGTCCCATATGCAGACTAGAGGGTCCTAGGTAGTTGTGAGAGGGAGTTATTGCCAGGAGACTCATATGTGGGCTTGATACAGGATGGATGCAGCATGTCTGCATATCTACAGTACTAACCCCAATAATACAAAATGTCCTGTCGTCACCGTAGATGTGCAGCTCTGTGCATTAGAAACCCCCATCCACAACTGCAGTCGGACCTGACACATGGATGTAGATACAATACAGATACATGCATGTCTGATACATTAGTGTACTAATCCCCACTGGGCTCTTACCTGCATGCTCCTCGTCCATTATATGTATGCAACCCACCTCCACAATGCTTACCTCAGCTTCATGGCATGTGCATTGGGTGGGTGCCCCAAGTTTGGTGAGGAGTTCCTCGGTGGGTGTCAGTGAGGCTGGATGGCTGGGCCCCCACCTGTGCTAGCCAGTCCCTCGCTACAGCAGCAGCCCATTGACGGGCATGGTGGATGAGATCAGTGGCCTGATGCTGCACATGCTCTTAAGCTCTGCTGTGCAGGCCAGCATCATTTACCCTGTGGACCACACTGTTCCACAGAGCGGTCCTCTCATGTACATCTTCTGCTCTCCATCCAGATAACAGAGCATAATGTCCAATCAAATATTGGGTGATGATGTCAGTTTCCAAAACAGAGAATGCTGGTAGGTGAGCTCTCTGCATGTTACCTGAAAGACATAAACAGGAAAAGGTCACAGTACCTCATATGGTTGTCGAATTGCACATCAACGGTGGATATTACTTACAAATAATCCACACTACACCATAACTCTCCAAGATATCATGGCTATAGCAGCTTGTATTACACTCCTGGCCCTGAGCTATCTTATTCCCCCCAAGGTTGGATGCGTGATTGCATAATCCTCTATTCTCCATTCATTTCTGTGTAGAGGGTTGACAGTGGCCATCTTCCATGTGGATGGTGTGTGGATGGTGGCAGGTCTGTGTTTGACTGTGGTGTCTGATGGAGCTGTGAGCACATGCCTGGGTTCATGTAGGAGGCAGACAGTGATGTTTTTATGCCCCGTGGAGATATGCTGTTGTTGCCATCTGTAGGCAATATGTACATGATCACCGTTGCTGAGGGGAGGAGTGTGGTTTACATGCCTATCCCCCTGTACAACTGGGGTGAACAGGGTGGCAATGTTCCCACCTAACCTGTGTGATGCAGATTGCCTATATCCATGGCATGTGTGTATGAGGTGTTATTTACCCCTAGTACAGGGTGAATTGTGTTTCTTCTGAGACTTACAACATATGTGGAGACAGAGTTGCAATTGTCCTTGGTGGTGTTGTATGCCTGATTTGTAGCCATAATCAGCCTTACAGGAACTCACCTGTAAACGTACATGCTTGCTCAGATATAGGAAGACTTGCTTCCACGTTGTTGCCTGCACCTATGTCTCCCTGTATAGCCAATGTAGCAACCCATTATGTAGTTTGTGTATTGCTGCTGTCCACCAAAGAGGATTACTCTACCTTGGTGGAGGCTGGTTATACAGGTCAGGTACTACTGAGTCCCTATGGCTACAGTGGATATCAAGGGTACACACCCCTGTTATAATGCCTGGTATTTGTGCATTTGGAACATGACACCACAATAACTCATTTCAAAACAATTCTGACCTGTAATGTGGCCTGTAGCCTGTACAATTCAATTGAAAACATAACAATCTGGTCTGTGAATACATGGAAATAATAATCAGTACAATAAGCCAGTTGAATGAGTGTGCACACCCTTAAACTGATATGTTGTGTATGTACCTCTTGAGATGGTTACAGCATTCATTCATCTTAGTTTGGACTCTAACATCATGGCACATCTTTACTTGGCAATAGTTGCTCACCTTCCTATAAACACCTTTATTTGTATTTCAATGGAAATGTGCAGGTTAGGGGTCACATTCAAGATGAGAAACATTATGAAATTATCTTCTGTGGTCTGATTGCTGTACAGCACACAAACCTGGCATTCCAACAGGGGTGTGTACACTTGTGATATCCACTGTATATAGGTGTTGATATAGCTGGTAGTGGTAGGCATGGGCAGAGGGTCATAACAAAGTTGGACACTTTGATTAATACCCAATACTCATGCCTACTCTAGTAACCATATCAGTGTCAGGGCAATGCAACAACCAGCAGCTGTGCACATTTATGTCTGTTGTATGCACCGACACTGATATTACACACATGTGCAACATGCACAACCTATGTACCTGACTGCTTGAAACCCATGTGATTAGTGTTGTGCCTTCCAGGTGAACATATGCATACATACATGTGCTCAGGGGATACCTGGTATACATTTCTGTTCTGTGTAAGTATGGCAACTGTAGTCTTGCTGCTCAATCATACTTCTCAATCTGTTATAGCAGTATGTCTGGACAATGGCACACATAAATGGGTGACAAAAGGGGCATCAATATACTGTATTAATACAGCTGCACCATACATTAGTACGTTGATAGCACAGTAGGCTTTGACATCACTGTGATAACATGGAAGATGTCCAACAGTCATAAGCAGGCTATTATGTTACAATGTCATTGCTCACAGACCTGCCAGTGGTTTGGCTGACATAACACAGGTATACGTGTATGTGACTACAGATATCAGTCACAACTGTGCTTATTGTCCAGCTTATTGTCCAGCAGAACACTGGACAGTTGAATGTGATTAATTCAATATATCACATGCAGTTCAACACACATGTCTTCAACAGTACTTTACTATGTACATTCCCTATATAGGTCTCTTAGCTTTACTAGACAAACATGTGTCATGCTCATATCCACAGGTAACATGGATATGGACAACATCCCATTAACTGGCCTAGCAGTGACACAGTCACAACTGTTTAACAGACACCCCAGCGGTTGTCATATATGAGCTGTCCTTTCCCAGGGTGAGCCAGGCTCCTGAGCTGTGATCCTACCTTGCAGTCTCTCAGAGCATCACATCTGGACAAAGCCTAAAATGATGGGGGGATAAATAGGGACACACTTTAAATATTCGTTTTACAAACATAGTAAGTTTGTAGAATGATACGTTTTGCATTACCGTGAATATTCTGAAGGATGTGGAGTCTTAAACTCAAGTGTTTGTCATTACTTGATGACGTCAATCTACATCTATTTGCAAGAAAAGTACAGATTTCAGGAGGAACAGACAAAAAACTATGATGGGACAATCTGGACATTCTGTGAAGATCTGTACAGTTGAGAGGTATGAATAATATCTCTCCCACTGCAGAGAGGGCCAGATGCTATGGCCATAGCAGCTGTTCAGCAGGACATGAGCACAGCAAGTCTTGTTGGGACATATATTCCTCCAAATCATACTTCCCATTGTTACAGACCAAGTACTACATTCAATTACATGCTTACATGTTCCACTTACCTTTTTTTTCTTTCTTCTCTTTTTCCAGTTTATGTTTTATTTGTTTTATCTCTCTCTCTCTCTCTCTCTCTCTCTCTCTATGCACTACAGGGATAGAGCTGGTTTGAATAGGTGGCAGCATGGTTTTTGTAGGTGATGCTCATGACCAGGTGATGGCCTGTGCAATAATTGGTTTTCCCCACTTGTTAATTGCATGCAGAACAGCTGCGTAGTTCTTCCAATATCCAGTGTCATAGTAACACACTCCTATAATTGAGTACTCCATGTGGGTGTTGGCCCTTTCCCTTACATGTGAGGAAGACATCCTGGAGTTATATGAGCTACTACCTCTTACAAGACTTGTGGAGACAAGCCAACTAAATGGTGGAGAAGGTTCAAGACTTAGAGGCAGAATGTGAGTATTGCTGTTATATGTTTGGAATACTGCTAGTTTAACAGGGTTTGTCTGCACATACTACTTCTGCATGGGTTTCAGTCTGACAAAGGTCTGTCTCTGCATAGCTCTAAACTGTAGGGCCATCCACATAATGGCCACAGGTTAGCCTGTTATGTTTGGTCTGTGTCCCAGACAGGTGTTGTTCATGGCAAATCAGTAGCATACTCTGGTGATTACATTATGTAAATGGTAACATCCATTTGTTTTTCTGACTTTATATCCCTCAGAAAAGATATGTTACAACAAATCCTGTAACACCAGCAGCTTTCTCTGTGTATAACAGCAATATTTCAAGTATGTCCATGTATTTGGGCCTCTGTCCACCAGTTATGTCAGGCTTTGTTCAGATGTCATACAGTAGGACGTTGATATGTATACTGTTCTAACATTATTTAGTGCTTCAATTCCTGCTGAGGGGAAAGGCTGGGAAACATGTTGAAGTCTGTATATTCAAGAGGTTGGTGTATAGAGAATGCTCTTAGATGCCCTTGTAACATATTTTATGTGGGGGCAGAAATACATGTTTTAAAACTAGGCTGTTAGATTATGTGAGACATATTACTCATAAGAACGATGACAGTTCTAGAGGCGCACATTTGAATAAATCTCACCATGGGGACAGTAGTGGGTTCCAAGGTACTGTTTTTGAAAAAGTCTCTTCCTCAGTTTGATGAAACATTCATAAAAGGACAATTGATATGTACATACTCAATGTATTAATATTAACTGTGATACTTTATCCTGTAGGGAGTTAAATGAGGAGTGTAATTTGAGGCTGTGTATTTAATTATGTAATTAGGTGTTCATTGCTTCTTGTGATTAAGGCATGTATTTCTGGTAATGTTTTACTTCATGAAGGCTTTGGCCAAGACATCGGAGTATAATAAACATGTGTGAATTACTGGCTGGTTGTATTTCTCTTTGCTATGTTCAGACATTTTATTTGTTTGATAAGAGATTATTGTATGTCTGGCCATTGTATGTGGCCTATCATGATTTTGTAGCAGTGTACTGTTCACTTACTTATTTGGACTGGGGGGCAGATGTGAGTGTCATGGCTGCTTTTGTATCCAGCTGTACATGCTGCCCCAGTTATGGGTGGTCTATCAGCAGCATATGTTTGTATGGGCATTTTGGGACATGTATGCCTATATATATATATATATATATATATATATATATATATATATATATATATATATATATATATATATATATATATATATATATATACACATATGTGTGTGTGTGTGTGTGTGTGTGTGTGTGTGTGTGTGTGTGTATATGTGTATATATATATATATATATATATATATATATATATATATATATATATATATATATATGTGTGTGTGTATATATACATGTATGTATACATATATATATATATATATATATATATATATATATATATATATATTATATATGTATCTATACACCTCAGTATTTATTGGTAATATATCTATATATTGTTGTACACATATATGTATCTCCCTACATATCTCTCTCTCTTTCTCTCTCTCTCTCTCTCTCTATGTATGTTTCTATTCAGATATATATTTATAGGTACCAGTCCTTCCTAATTATACAGTGTCTCTTCCCAATTGTAAACTGGCTGTAAAAAGGGCATGTTTTTGAAAACATCCTAAAACCATACAGCTGAGGTAGCTTACTGGTAAATTGCTATGGTGTGCAGGGTCCTGGGTTCAAGACCTACAAGGGCTGTTTATTTTGTTGCTAGGCAGAACAAGGACTGTTGGATACAGAGGGATTAAGGTAGTTTTGAGCAACTTTAAGTGTGTTTGCTTGGGTTTGCACGATACTAAGTGGTACTAATGTACGGTTAAATGAATAGGTACTTACACCATGTAAGCTTCGCTTACCAGTGTGCAAATCTGCTTAGCATTTATATTTAAGCAATGCTTAAACCTGCTAAGCATTGCTCAGTCTTGGTAACCAGTGATCACATTCCAGTCTGATAAAATAGCAGGGTAATGACATATTTAATAAGTGTATTTAAGTTCCTGTATATAACATGCTTCTATGTGCTGTCATTACAGTAGCAAGGGGTGTGACTATACTGTATGGGACACCTGGGTATACATGAGTAGTACCACAGTTTTTTTCTCCTTGTATGTGTTTCATACATGGGTAGTATCACAGGTTATATGCACTCACACTTGAATGTTACACCATTTACAGTGCACTTTTTGATAAAAATAGTTTAAAACTTATTGTATCATTACATTAGTACTTTTAACATGCTTTTCGAAGTACGAGTCAATTGCAGATTGTAATACTAGAACCATACAGCCCTGCATGCAAAGCTGGGACTCTGAGTACTGACTATCTTGTTCATGGTGTTTGAGCTGTATGTTTTATGTATCTCCTACTGGATATTGATCTGATATGTAGATATTAACTGTAGACTACTATGTTTTTTGGACATGTCATTGAGGACTGCTGTCATGTAGTAATGGCATACCTTTCAGTTTCAGACATCTGTCTTTCAAAACATTCATCCTAATGCATAACCTGTTGGCTATCTACTTTCTGTCTGTCCTCTGTGCAGATGTGCAGATGTCATGTATTGCTAAGGCCATACCACTATGTAAGTGCCCACATTGTATTGTGATGTGGGCCTGGACGCTGCTGCTAGTTTCAATATATGGGACATTCTTTAATGTGGGCCTTGCCCCTTTTCCTTGCCTGTGTGAGGGACATTACAGAGGTGGTGGCCTACAGAGTCACATACAGTAGGTGGCAATACATCACAGGACAGGACATGTGAAGACAGCCAAACAACATGCGGGATATATCCCCAGATTTGTTTACATATTCTATGTCATCAGTGCTGTTTTACACATGGTGGATTGATAGATTGACAGGGTTTGTGTGGACATGCATTTACTGAGTGACTTCACGACTGACAGTGATATGTCTCTGACATACCTCTCCACTGGCACACTGTCCACAGACTGGCCACATGTCTGTCGGTTATGTTTTGTCTGTTCTCCAGACAGTTGGTGTCCTTGGTAAGTCAGTTGTGGACTCTGGGGAATGCAGTCAGTAAATACTCACATCTATTGGCATTATCAATGTCATATTCCTCATAAAGGATGTTACAACAAACCCAGTAGCATCTGCAACTTTCTCAATGTATGACAGCAATATGTCCAGTCTACCCCTGTGTTTGTGCCTCTGTCCCCAATGATGTCAGGCTTTGTCCAAATGTCAGTGAGGTGCAGATGTATTTATTATCATTATTTCTTGACTTCATTCCTGCTACCATCCCAGTGGCTGTATGTGTTTGTAGGGGCAGTCTGAGACATGTCCTGTAAAAAGGTCAGGATTCAGACTACTCTGAGTATTGGGGCTGTATATCTAGGGCTAATGTGTGAGTGGCAAACAATGATGTATTTGTTCACACAGTCTGTATAATCTACTGTTCACTTGACTTACTGGTGTGTGACTGTGACTGTGGTGATGTTGGTTGTGAGTATGCACTTTCACACTGGTGTCTGTTTGTCACTGCTGTTACATTCCCATAATGCCTGATATATTTGCAAATACATGTGTAATTACCCATAGCAGATGTCCTAATTCAATTACTTGTGCTATTTCAGTAAATATGGAGCACACAAGAGGGTGTTACTGCAGCAACTGTGTTAGTTTATCTATGCCAGTACTTCAGATACATCGCCATTTTCATGGCTTTCACCCACCACTTTGTCAGCCTTGGTCCAGATTCATTGCAGAATGGGGTTCTGAGCATACCTATTAACTGGCTGGATAGTTTCAAGATGTCCAGGTTTATTGCTCATATTTCTGGTCTGTTTTACAGATTATTATCATTTTTTTGGTAAATCACTGTAATGATATTGTTGTCAGAAAATAAGGACATACATTTTTTTTACCTACCTCACATCCATCAGAATATGTATGCTGAAACAAACTGTGTCACTCTGTCAAGAAGAGTACAGGGGGCAAATTACCTCTTCCTTCCTGGATGCTAATGCATTAGTACTGAGATGTGCCATATAGAAGTATTTTGTGACCACAGTGGCAACGTGGTGGTCAAGAGACATTGCTGTCAACCTGCGTACAAAGATCTCTTGCAATGCCTTCTTTGTTCAAGGAACTACCATCAATGTGGTAAATCATGGGAACAGGGTTTGCCACAAAGGGGATGGCAACACATTTTCTGACATTGAGCTTAAATCCATGGCTCTGACACCAGTCATTGGTCTCAGTGAGGCCTTTCAGTAGGATGGCAACATCACTTGGGTAGTTAATAATAGCTCCCAACTTGCAATTGTCTGCAGACTTTGTCAGCCAGAGCCCCTTCATGTATGCATGGACTTCAAAGAAGTTAGTATCAAACAGGGACATCGGGAGGCATACACACTGTACTGATTTCAGTACAAGTTATGTAGAAGGGGGGGGTAGCATTTTAAATTTTCACGCTTTACTGCACGATGACGTCAGCTCATCAGGGCAGCCAGTCGGAATGGAGCTCACCGCACATGTATTTCCGGCCGACCAGTTCAAATGCTTTCCAAGCGGGAAGGAGGATTTTGGTCTCATCCAAGCGGGAAGCGTTATGGTGGTCGGTCGAAGCGGGAGGAGGATCCGTTATGTTGGTCTCACTTCATAAGACCCGAGGGTTGGTGAGTAATATGAAGTGTGTGTGTGTGTGTGTGTGTGTGTGTGTGTGTGTGTGTGTGTGTGTGAATGCCCCAGGTGGGATGTACTGGTGTGATAGGGAATACCTCAGGCTTGAACCCTGTACCTTGTATGCAGGTGTTAAAGACCTGAAGTCCCTACCCACCACCATTTGAATGAAAAAATTGCAGATTTTTGCCTCATATTTGATCTGATCAATATCTGTATCGTATCTGTGGTTTTTAAATATTGCAATGCTTGAAATTTGATGGTGCAGTGGTAGCAACGTAGCATTGATGCCTCACAGCTGTAGGTTCTTGGGTTTGGTTCTTGGCTGGGGTGCCTTCTTTGTGGGGGGGGGGTCTGTATCTTCGCCCTGTGTTTGTGTGGGTTTGCTTTTGTGTCCTCCCATGTTACAAAGACATGTCTGCATTATTTTTTCCTGGGCCTCTGCTGAGAATTGTGTTTTTTTTTGTTCCAAGTCAGACTGTCCTGATTAATAAATTGACAGGCATTTAAATTTCAGACTTCAGGTTTCTGAATGTTTACTTCCTTACATATTTGATGGTGCAGTGGCAGTATTGTTGCCTCACAGCTGTAGGTTTTCTGGTTTGATTCTTGGCTGGGGTGCCTTCTGTGTGGAGTCTGCATCTTATCCCTGTGTTTGTGACATAGTAAAACAACTTTTTATTCTAGCAATAAATATATACTAACACAACCTTTTATAGCAATTTTTAAGTTTATGACTATTTGAAATTTGTCCTTATTTTTGTGACTGTAATACCCTATTATTGGCTTTGTCCAGGTTTTTTGTGCTAAGGTTGACAGCTATGGCAATAACTGAATTCACTGAATATGTTTGAGGGCTGTATTCCCTCATTACTGGGTTTGTCCAGGTGTTTTGTGCTAAGAGGTTGACAGCTATGGTGAGAACTGAATTCATTAAATGATAGCCATTTAAGTTTCAGTCTTCCTTTCTTTCACAAAGCAGGTGATTTGGCATAGTGGTATGTTGTTCTGACTATTTTGCACAGTGACCTTGGCAGTAAAATGTATGATGGTAACACAGCATTTTATTCTAGCAGCTTTCCAAGATTATACAAGCAATGTTTAATATGTTCCTGTTTTTTGCCCTTTTGACCCACCCCAATAAATTTGGCTTTTTCCAGACTTCTTGTGCTGCGAAGTTGAGATGTAGTTGAGTATTGCGTAGATTTTACAAGGAACTGAGAGCTGCAGGGGAAGAGAAGTTTAGTGCTGATTATGCTAAGCCAGCTCACATTACTAGTAGCACAAAATGTTGTGTACTTGCTTTTAATAGAGAAGCTTGTTGGTTCTACTCCCATAAGGGGTGAATGCTGCTGTACTGAAAGTTAAGACACTAACTATGAGCCTATCAGTTTGCCATCCATTTCCTATTGCAATATTACTAGCTTATTATTAATGTAATTTAGGCAATTTATTCCTCAGGGGCATCAGACACTATTTTTCGGTGAAGTCATGAAATATAATGGTGATTGCTAGCAGCAACCTCTTCATTAGTTAGATTTATTTAACGTGGAATTATTTAGATGACTTTTTTTACTACTTCAGAGATTGTGCATATTATTTACTGATAATGGTGGACTGTAGAAGTTTGACTAGACGTTTATGATGGAAATGTTCTGAATTGGGCAGTTTTGTTTCATTGTTTACTGGAAAAATGTTCAAAGCAATAGGAAGGTGTATCAAAGAGCACATGTATGTTTCATATGCAAGGGGCCTATGATTTAAAAGCAGCCCAGAATTAATTTTTATCTGCCACGGGTAAAATGTGTTTTTCTTTGAATGTGGGTTTTAATGTTGTTTCAATGAATGTGAGTTTCAAGGGCAGAGAAGTTTTATGCCAAGTTTGTTTAGCAGATGTCTTAGTGTTTGTGCTGTAAAATGCAAAATAAAACTTTCAAATGAAGTTCAAATCATCATAGAAGTAAATCAGTATGCACATTAGTGTTTATGGTAAATGGAGTGAAATAACAAAGTAATGGATCATTGGAATGGCTGCAGGGGGAGGCTCCATTCGACCATGGTTTTGTGAGGGGAAGGCAAACTTAGACAGCCCCAGCTGAACTATACCTCCCAACTGTCCAGATTTTCAAAGACTGAATAGATTTTTTGCTTCTTATTTTTGGTTTGTTCCTCAATTTGTGGTTTTCTGGCAAATGATTTAGGAATTAAGTCACTAAATAATGACACACTAGTTTCAGACTTTATAACCTTCAGAAAAATGCATGCTAAAATAAGACCTGTTCTATCAACTGTCCCAGTTTATACAAGAGCAATTTTTAGTACTGTTTATATGTTCCCTCAATATATTTGGCCTTGTCCAGATTTATTGCATTAACAGGTTGAGAGGTACATGCAAATTGCTTTATAGAATTAGGCATAGCCAAACCTCAACTGTCCCTGATTTTGGCTCAAACTGTTGCTCTTCCCCTAATGATCCCTCCACAAAATAGCAATTTTGGAAGACAACATAGAGGGTTTACTTTGCTTTTATAAATAACTGTAATGATCAGAGTTGTACATTACTTTTATTTCAGAAATGCATGTAGATTCTCTAATTTTGTCAGCTGCTCTAAGTTAACTGTGCTCATATTAAAATGGTGTCCCTCCTTTGACAGGTTCCCAGCTGTATTGTCTAGCAATTTTATATTTTTGCATCACATTTTTGGTCCGTTTTTCATAAAGTTGCAGTTTTCTGGCAAATTAGTGGCAAATTGTTAAAGACTGAAGTTAGAAAATAACGCAGACATTTCAGTTTCAGAGTTCATACCTTTCAGAAAATTCGTACTGATGCAAGACCTACTACTATTCTATTATCTTTCTAAGTTTATAAGAGCAATATTTAAAAAAAATGTCCTTATTTTTGGGCCTTTGCCTCAGTTTTATTTATGAGTTTGTTGCTGTAAGAGGTTGAGAGGTTATGTGTTTGTGTGTGTGTGTGTGTGTGTGTGTGTGTGTGTGTGTGTGTGTGTGTGTGGTAGGTAGCATACCTCTCAACTGTCCAAATTTTGCAGAATGTCCAGATTTTTGCCCCATATTTTTTGTCTGTTCCTCATAAATTTTGTGATTTTCTAGAAAATCATTGAAGGCTGAAGTTGCTAAATAATGACAGACATTTGAGCTTCAGACTTCATGTCCTTTAGAAAAATTCATACTAGCAAAAATCCTGTTATTCTAGCAACTTTCTAAGTTCACGAGAACATTATTTAATATCTGTCCCTGTTTATTTTAGGCTTTGTCCATATTTCTTGCACTAAGAGGTAGGTAGGGGTGTGTGTGTGAATGAAACATCCTAGTTAGTGGTAGCAGGTGGTTAGTAATTTACTCAAGCTCAAAACCTGTACCGTAGTTACAGAAAACAAAAGCATAAAGTCTCTACCCCAACTACCATGCTGCATTTTTCAAAGAACTGACATTTCAGGTTAATTTTCAATTCAAGGAACCGAGTTTGAGTGAATTTATATTGTATTACTGAAGAGGCATTACAGCGAATGCCTCTTCATCGACACTAAAAGAGCGAACCGTGAATTACGAGAATGGCCGTAGCTTGGCTGGTGAGGGGGGTAGCAGTTTGAGAGCTGTCAGTACAAATTTGAAAATCCTAGCTACACCCCTGGTATCAAACATGAGAGGAACCAGGACAGAACCATGTGGGACACCACTTATGACTACTCAGCAATCTGACTTGGAGTAAGCTATTTCCACACTGTGAGTCCTGTGACCCAGTTTGCAACCCACCTAGTGATATAGGAGTTGATGCTTAGCTTAGTGAGTTTTTGCATGATTCCTGAGTGGGGAATTTTATCAAAGGCTTTGGCCAGATCAAGGTAGGCTGTATGTGCCACCTTGCCTTCATCCACAGCTCAGGTGACTGATGCCAAGAAGTTGACCAGGTTGATTGAGCAGGTATGACCTACCCTTCACAAAAGTAAACTGTGTGGGATCCTGAGTCTGCAAATTCCCATATCCCTGTTTATTAGGTGCATGATGATGCATTCCATAGCTTTGCATAACTGACTTGTTAGGAAGTTTGGGTGGTATTTCCCAGGGTCTGTAATCGCACCTCATTTGTGGAGAGGGCTGACTGTAGCAGTGCACAATTCAGTATGGACAAAGCCTGAGGTAAGGTGGTGCTTGAACAGGGCACACAGGTGAGGTGCCAGGTCACTCTATAGTTCATGTAGAACCCAGCCAGGGATATTGTCAGGCCCCATAGAATCTGTATTCTTGGCCTTGGACAGTGGTGTTTTAACCTGTGCAGCAGTAATACTGGGTGCCTGGCAGTGTACTGATATTGTGATTGGTCCTTTGAGGGGGGAGAGAGGGGTAAAGTTTGCACTCAATATGTCAGCCAGTATATTGGCAGTATTTTTTGTCTCAGTCTAGGAGGTACCATTGTCTAGCAGCTCAGAACAAATCTTGGTATTGTCATGGAGATTCTTTACATAACTGTATGAGGCCTTGTGGTTGTCTTTACTATGTGCTAAAATTATGTTTTCACAGCTAACTTTGTAGTATTTGATAAGGGATCTCAACTTTTAATTGAAGCTGATAAGGGTGTTTTTCCAGTCTTGGGACTTCACCTTATTCCATATTGGTTCCTTCCTTCTGTTGTACAGTTTCTTTATAGCTGGGAACCACCAGATCAGCTTCCTTTTTTGGAGGTGAGGGTCCTGGTTCTATTGAGTATGGCGGTATCCATGCATTTGTGTATGTGTTCATAGTGCATTGTTGTTTGATTCAGCAGTCATGCAGCCAGTCTCTATTTGCATGGCTGTTGTGAGGTTAGCCACCTCTGTTGTTATGAGGCCATAGTTAGCTTTGGAAAGGCTTTTCATGGTGATTACCTGTGTGTGTGTGTGTGTGTGTGGGGGGGTCTGTGGATTTCCAAAGGTGATTAATTTGTGTTAAGATATAGCAGGGGAGGAGTTGACTCTCTCTCTCTCTCTCTCTCTCTCTATATATATATATATATATATATATATATATATTCAGATATATGTATATATTTATATATATATTGATATTGATAAAATTTGTTTTACATATATATATATATATATATATATATATATATATATATATATATATTTATATATGTATGTATAGATTTACACATATATATGTAAATATATATATATATATATATATATATATATATATATATATATATATATATATATATATATATTTGTATATTTTATATGTAGATCTCTACATATATTACATATTAAGTAATGTTTCTACATATATATATATATATATATATATATATATATATATATATATATATATGCATCTCCATACATATATACATTTATATCTATGTACAACATGACTAATGTTAATAAACCTTTTCCCTGCTGTTGAATGACTCTGCTGCATGATATGTTTGAAAAAACATGAGACATATTTACAGCATGATGGCTTAGTGGTGGATTGCTGTGGCTATAGTGTGCGGGGTCCTGGGATCAAGACTTGCAAGGGCTGATTATTTTGTTGCTGGGCAGAACAAGGGCTGTTGGATACATAGTGATTAAGGCACTTTTAAGCAGTTGTAAGTGGGTTTGTGCAGGTTTGCATGGCAGTAAGCAATGCTAACTTCCGGTTAACTATGCTGACAGACAGTTAACCTTAAATGTGCTTAATCTGAGTTAGCTTCACTTAGCACCACACAAACAGGCTTAGTCCTGCTTACTACTGCTTACTCTCACTTACCCCATGCTAATTTCTTTAAAAGAAAAGAAAAAAGGAGTGATAGGAAAGTGGTGAAAAAGAGGGTACGAAGAGGGAAAAAACAATATGAAACTTAGCTAGGGATGTGCACGATGGGTGTAGGGAAGGTCCATAACTGTTAATTTCTTCTACAGCAACAGCTGTGCATATGTACTTTATTTGGAGGTAAATTTGGACCTCAAACCCCTGAGAGAGGGGTGAGGACAACAATAATGTGTTGTGAAGCCAATTACACCATATTACATGTGTCCAGTGGACACGTGTGTGAAATGGACAGCTATGTATGCAGCAACATTTTATTTTGGGAACAGATTGCCTTTTTTTTTGTTAAGGTGAGAGTGGGATGTTGGGGAAGGATAGTAGGTATATTTGAGGAGGTAGGTTGGGTAGGAAGACAGGCAAGACAAACAAGACAGCATACAGGAGTGGTATATGACATGTTGGGAGTAAACACCTTGGACGGGGAGGGGTGTTTGGTAATCAGAAGCTCACGAGCCCCCAAATGGAAACAGTGGGACTGAGGTCCCCGTCCATGGGCAATCACTACTGCACCTTCACGGCCTCAAAGGTGGCTGTGCTGGGGGCTGAACAGGAGGGGTAGGCTGACCGTATAAATGCACCATGAGGCCCTCAAGCTGGCATAGCAGATCTTCAAATTCCTTGCGGAGTTTGCTACGCACCAGACCCCGGACCTGGCTTCAGGTGACAGGATCCTGTCTGTGCTCACTCCGGGTGGGGGATATGCCCCATCCCCTGAGGTGGTTCAATCCAAAGGTGGTGCAGGACTAGCAGACGTGGAGGGCCCAGGGTGGGTCCCAGATGTGCTGTGGCCTGGTGCCACGGCCAGATGAGGCAGGAGAGGCGGATCCATTGGGATCGGCCTTCCTAGACATGCTATGGTTTTGCAGTTTAAGAACATATTTTGGTTAGTAATGGTAAACACATTCCAGGATTAGTTATAACAGCATGCATGAGTATTCCCATTAACTCAAAACAACAGATTTGGAACATTTGTATAGCAAAAAGAACACATATATGGAACCACAGTGGGCATTACACTGGCATGCAAGCTACATTGATAGCAACAGGCCACCATGAAAAGGGAACATTAATTGGAATACATTTCAACATTTGTAGAACAATAGGACACATGTCCCAACAGTAGGTATGGTGGAAAACATGCCCATTCATTTATGTGTTTAGATTATTGGTGAAGATAAGGTGGGGAGAGAGAGAAATGTCAATTAACAAATTTAGATTCTTGCAGTGGTCACAGCTTTAATGATCATTGCTCTAATCATTACTGTACAGGTATTATTACAACAATCTATGGCCTTGGGTTGGGCAGTGGTATGTTTGTCCACAATGTATAATTATAGCCTTCTTATAGCTACTTTATACCTTCTCTTACCTGGAAAAACTGTGGAGGGAATGTTTGTTAATACTACCTGACTGTTTCTACCTATATTCACATAGTCAGGGTTACATATGTGCACTCATACTGTGTGTGTGTGTGTGTGTGTGTGTGTGTGTGTGTGTGTGTGTGTGTGTGTGTGTGTGTGTGTGTGTGTGTGTGTGTGTGTACTGACATACTCTGCCTTGATTTCTAGTGGTCACCCAGGTTGTTGGTAACAGGGACTGGTAGCTGTGACAGCATGACATTTTTGAACATTTCTTGGGGGAGACCACTTGGTCTATTCACTTATCTTACTGTCATTTGCAGGATTGGGGTTGGACTGTGGGTGTTGGACACAGTATAACTACAGCCTTCCTATAGCTACTTTATATCTTTTCTTACCTGGAAGACCTGTGGAGGGAATTATATTGACACTACCTGACTCTTTCTACACATATTCACAAAATCCTAATTGAAATTATGTATACAGCTTACTACCACTCACAGGATTCGAACAGTGGCTGTTTCTGCTAAAAATACAATAAGTTTGTGTTTCATCAGAACAAGCTATTGAGAGACTGCTGTCACTTCCTTGAATGTTTTCTTTCTAATTCTCTCTTGGTTGTACAATCTGACCTTGTGATTATAACATTCTTGTATATACATTCCTATACATACCTTTTGACATAGCACAGTGTGGAAAACAGTGGTCAACACAACATTACTATTCTGATATCAGATATTGGTGCATGAAACATTTTAAGTCATACAATACCAGAGTAAACACAACCAGTCTGGGGTTTTCACTTTTATTGACAAGTACTTACACTTTTATTGATGTATAACCTGTATGTCACTATTATACTCCTACTGGCTTCTTCAGTCAATAAAACCATACCCATTTTTAAATACTGCCAGGTGACATTCTACTACTTTTTATTTATTTGCCCTACATGATACCAGCTAGAATTTTACTCACTAGCCTCGCGACGCAGCCTTAGCAGCCTGCTGGTGTGGCCTTCCAAGTTCACAGCCCTCTCATATACAGCTGTACAGGAGATAAGAAAAAAACATTTATGCATACCTATCCATCACATACACAGGCTTTACTTTGGAGAACACTTATTTTGACTAATACTTACACATGGCTAGAGCATTCCCCGCCCAGGAATTTTGGACCCACTGGTCCAAAAGGTCCCTCTTTCTCCGCTTCAAGTAAGCAAAGTGGTGCTGGACCTTCTCACCAGTCCAAGGGATGCCAGTGGCAGTGGTGAGATCTCGGGCAAGATGGTCCCAGGCCTCTGTTTTGTATTCGGAGCCCTGGTACTGGTCCTGCAGCAGTCACCCTTCATGGTCTTTAATGAGGAGTCCGACCATGAGCCTGGACTCCTGAATACTCCAGCTCTCTGCCTGAAAGTGCGCACCTTCACCTACACCAGCCATAGTGCCTACAGTGGGGAGCTACAACTGGTTATAAGCTGTATTCCCACCTGTGAGGTTTAAATAGGGCTACTTTCCCACCCTTTACTGTGATTGGACAGTTTTAAAACTGCTGAGCTAAGCTAAGCACTGGGCAAACCCGCTTAACAAAGATAACCACTGCTTAAAGGGGTAGATGCTTAGCCCTGCTTATCAGTGTGAAAACTTTATATTTCACTGACACTTCACACTTGGGGCTGCTACACTACCCTGGTTAACATATACATAATAATATTCACTACCTATTCATGAAAAATACATATTAGTTGTGTTTCACAAATGAAAATGTATGGACTGCTGTGGAGCTCAAACTGTGACTGACTGCATGTTAGGCAAATGTTCTAACCAAAAAAGAAGTAATCTCTGTGGAATCCCCAAAGTCTCAAAACAACCCACTAAAGTGTAGTGGGTCCAAAAACAAAACAGTGTAAGAAACTTCTCTGTGTGGAAGATTTTCAGTCCATATATTTCCAGTTAATCACTGCATATTAATCAGATCAGACAATAGTAGTAGAAGTAGCAAACTTAAACTCTTTTTAAGTCAAAACAAAACAAAAAATAATAATAGAAAATATATAATTGTACAGCATTACTATGTATTCAAAAGTAATCCAAGCAAGATAGGCAGTCTATTTCCAGTCGAAAATCCTTTATTAAATACACAGACAAGCGATCCAAGTAAAACAAAAATAGAGTAATAATTTCCTCACAAGCTTTCTAAATCTATATATGTTTTATCAGGCATGGGAGTGGTTTATTGTGCTGCAAAACAAAGTGTTATTGGTACACATGTTAAATTCACATCCCTTCCCCTATCAGTGTGACATTCGAGCTGGTCCTGCCATACTTAGTAGCTGTCATAATAATATATAACCCTTATGTACTTTAAATAAAATTTATAATGATGTGGTACCTCTAATTTATCCAGATTATTAAGTAGATTATTAAGTCTGTGATTTTATCCAAGACAATATACTACATGGCTGGAAATATATCAACCTTAGTTCATTTGGCAATGAAAAAATATATATATAAATATATACATATACATTTTGCATGTAAAAATCAATTTCTATTTTTATAACCTATTGTTAACAAAGATCACTTTCGTCCTTCTAGACTTCTTCAGGTCTGTGTACATGAACACTAAAAACAATCTATAAAAATATATATAATTGTATAATGCGTTAGTATTGTTATTACACATAATTTTGAATAAAGTGGAAAAATAACCAGAAAAAAATAAAAATAAGAAAAAATGTATGGATGATGATGGAAACAAAATATACACTTAAATTTCAACTGATTTAAAATGGTATTTAAAACCAGTTTGTAGAATAAAATAAAATAAAATAAAATACAATTAGTCATGTAAACAATGTGGCAATTTTCTAAGTTCCAGTGCACTTTTAATTGAACAGTAGTAGTTTAGTTCTGGCTTCCTAAAAGAGTTCAGCTTTAATTGCCACATGAGTTCATGTTTCTCCATTGTATTTTATTTTATTTTATATTATATGTTAATATATATATTTCCAGCCATGTAGTATATTGTCTTGGATAAAATCACAGACTTAATAATCTACTTAATAATCTGGTTAAATAAGAGGTACCACATCATTATAAATTTTATTTAAAGTACATAAGGGTTATATATTATTATGACAGCTACTAAGTAGGGCAGGACCCGCTCGAATGTCACACTGATGGAGGAAGGGATGTGAATTTAACATGTGTACCAATAACACTTTGTTTTACAGCACAATAAACCACTCCCATGCCTGATAAAACGTATATAGATTTAGAAAGCTTGTGAGGAAATTATTACTCTATTTTTGTTTTACTTGGATTGCTTGTCTGTGTACTTAATAAAGGATTTTCGACTGGAAACACTGCCTGCCTTGCTGGGATTACTTTTGAATACTTAGTAATGCTGTACAATTATATATTTTCCATTATTATTTTTTGTTTTGTTTTGACTTAAGATGAGTTTAAGTTCACTACTTCTACTACTATTGTCTGATCTGATTAATATATAGTGATTAACTAGAAATATATGGACTGAAAATATATGGACTGAAAATCTTCCACACAGAGAAGTTTCTTACACTGTTTTGCAAATGTTCTAACCACTACACTATTCCAGTTTCACTATTTGTACTGTGTATATTTCTATTTAACTTTTTTCAATGTTTAAACTCTGCTATGCATAGCTGTGTGACAGGCAGCCCTGTGCAGCTACAGTTAAACTTTATTGCACACAGGAAAAAAAGATAAGGAACATATTTTAAATATTGGTGTTAAAAATTTAGAACATTGATAGAATGACAGGCTTTGCATTAGCATGTAATTTGCAAGAGTATGCAGTGTGTCACACTGCAGTTTTACCAGACTGCACTTCTTTTCTGTTGTATAGTGCACACATATATGGCAGAATGTGTACATTCTGCCATATATATACGTGTTTTTCTGAGGTAGGCTGTCAGTTATTTTCTCCACAGACATTAAAGAGTCCATGGAGACTTCCATTCATTTTACATTGCCGTTCGGCAATTCTCGAGTGCAGTGGGCATGTGTATTGTGAGAGCACTTCTCTCGGACACAACCACTGCGCTCGTACACACAGACCATGTCTAAGAGTAGAGCAATGCGCCTTCATGAATATGCAAGGCGAGCTGCTACTCTACATAGACACGGTCTGTTCCATGCAAGAATAACTTATTCTTGCATGAAACCTTCGTGAATCCCTGGGACTATTTTTTTTCTGAATGACACAAGGTACAAAACATCATTCACATACACAGGAGTAGGTGAGATATATTGACTTCGGTACTAAAAGGCAATCCCATGTGTATTTGCATGATAGTGGAAGCATAGAAAGGAGCCTACATCTTTAAAACTAAACTACAACCCCACATGATGTGCTAGACATATACGTGCAGTCAGCAGCTCGGCAGGTAGAACACTTGTGTTTGATGCTGGAAGATCGCAACAATGTGGGTGGGATTTGTTTCAATTACTGACACTGCAGTGCATCATGGGGGATGCTGTACTCCTCAGTGTGTCGTCCTTCAGATGAGACAAAAAACTAAGACCTCATCTGCCTGAATTGGTGATAGCTCAGGAGAAAGCAAAAGATCCCATGACATTTATCCAAAAGATTAGGAGAATTTTCCCTGTGCTCTGGCCAAATTCCCCCTGGTGTATATAAATACCACCCCGGGTCTCTCCTGAAAAGAGGCCACCAGCCTAGTGGGACTATCTTAGTCATCAAAGATTAAATAAATGAATAACTAAGAAGCCTAACATGGCATTCATGGCATCACAAGTGATCAGCTGTGCAGCACCTCACAGTATGCATCAGTATCAAGACAGATAAACAAGATACAGATACGTCAGACAGATTCCCCACAGACGTCCACCAGGTATGTCCTTATATCTGTCACAGGAAATAGCCTTTAGTAAGACAACAATAGTGAATGGCAGTAAAAAGTTAAAATTGTACTTGGATCAGTAGTAACAATTGCAAATACTTAAAAATGGACTTTTGACCAGTAGTAATAATTGTAAGTACTATACTATCAAGAACAAAAACTTTAGCTGCTCTTTTACTAGCTCATAGGGGACAAAGCTAACTTTGCCTATAAGAACTGCTCCAATCTGAAACAATGTATGTGCTATAAGGACATGAGACATTGGTCCCAAACAAAATCTAAGTTCAGGCACTTTTCCTTGTTATAATTGTGTACATTGCAATGATATTCTGATAGATGATGACTTCATACACCCAATAGCAAAGAAAAAGTATAAATTTAAATGTTTTGCCACAAGTAATACTTCTAATATAGTCTGTTTGGTTACATGTGTGAAATGTCTTGCATTCTGTGTTGGAAAATGTACAAATAAACTGAAAGATCGTATCATAGAGCACAAATCTGAAATACATAGAAAAGTCAACACAAATGCACTTGCTAAATATATGAGAGGGAAAGGAATGGATCATAAGTTTCACTTCAGGATGATTAATGTTATGCAAAGAAATAGAATGGGTGGTGGTTTAAATAATAAACTGGAAATCTATGAGTATGAATGGATCATACAACTACAAGCAGATCCTGCACCAGGTATAAATACAGCTGTCAGCCTTAAATCAATTTTAAAAGAAAACAAACATATCTAAGTTGATATTGTGTTTTAAATATTTTAATGTGTTGTATTTAGTCAAGTTCTATTTTTTTTTATTTAACATTTGTTGAAGCCAGGAATTGAAGTGGAGAACCTCTTGCTGTGAGGTAGCAATGCTGACCACTGCACCACTATGCTGTTAGTGTTTTAAGCTATGTAAAATGATTTTATGGTACTTTCAGATGCTGATTTCCTTATTTGTATCACATTTAAATAATTGATTGTATTTTTTGATTTGGGTTGTGTCAAACGGTTTTAGTTTGACTCTGTTTTAATGGAGATGTGATTATACTAGCTGTTACTTACACACTGAAGAAGGGCATTAGCCTGATAGCTTTGTGGTTTTATTGTTTTTTGAATAAACTACTATAGATCTGCTCAGCATTTCCAGCAGCTGGAGTTTTTTGTTCTTAATTTTGGATTTCCTACTTCTTTGGTAGCAGTTTACCTCAGTGTTGGTCCTGTTTGTTGCTGAAACACTGTACTATTCTAGTTTTTATGTCTAACCTCTGCTTTCTACTGCTGCATTTCTTCAGGGTGGCAGCGGAATGTCATTACATAACTCTCACCCTTTGGAGGAAAGAATCAGTTCAGGGACATCTGGCCAAATCAGAGATGCCTAATTAGCATCATACCTCTCAACCTGGAATCATCAAAAATCTGGACAAAGGCCCATGAAAAATAGGTACAAATCTGTATGCTGATTAACATAAAATCCGTGTGCATAATTATGTAACCACACCCACTCCAATGGAATTGTGGGATACCAGCTTTCAAACGCAAACTGAAGAATAGGCAACCAAAATATGACCCCAGAGTAGAGCACGTTTTAAATGTATTGTTTTGACCTTGTTTCCAGTAATCAATGAAAAAAAATGCATGAACCAATAATGACAAAACTGCCCAGTTTGGAACATTTCCATCATAAGTCTACTGAAACTTCTACAATCCACCATATATAAATATGCACAACCTCTGCAGAAGTAAAAGTCATGTAAATAATTCCACATTAAAGAGATCTGTAACTAATGAAGAGGTTGCTGCTAGCAAACAACTTTATATTTCATTGTTTCATCTACAAGTAAAGTGCCTGTTGCCCTTGAAGAATAAATTGCCTATGTTACATTAAAAAAAAATGATAAGCTAGTAATACTTCAGTAGGGAATGGATGGCAAACTGATAGGTTCATAGTTACTAGGTATCTTCGCCAAAGGCGGACATTCTCAGGACTGCAACATCCACCTCCTTTAAAAGTACAGTACAATACAGTATCAGCAATCCATCTACATACTGTGGAAGTAGAACACACAGCCTTCTGCAGCAAAAGCAAGTATACTACCTGTTGTGCTACTAACAATGCAAGTAGACTTGGCATAAGCAGCACTAAACATCTCTTTCCCTGAAGAAGTGTGCAGCACAAGAAATCAGGAAAAAGCCAACATTTATTGGGGGGGGGGGGGCAAAGGCCCAAAACCGGTGACACATTTTAAACATTGCTTGTATAATCTTAGAAAGTTGCTAGAATAAAATGTTGTGTTACTATGTGTTTCTTGAAATCGACAGTGGTCGGTATTAATGTAGAGACTGTCATGTAAACTGTTAGATACTGAAATGAGTAGCCATTAATGTAAACAGTTAGATAATGACAGTGGTGAGCAGAGCCAGATCAAGAGCTAGGTGACCTATACAGCTGCCTAGGGTCCATATTGTCTGGGGGTGGTCATGTTGGCTTGGGGGCCAATAAAACATAAAATATTCTGCAAATACAACAAGGCTGAAGACTTCTGTAAACACAACAAGGCTTTAGGACTTTGGGGGAGACTTCTGTAAACAAAAGCAAGCCAAAGAAACCTCAGCATTAGGACAAAATCCAAATGTAAACTGCAGGGTATTTGTTTTTTCATTGAATGTTCATTTAACTATTTAAATTATTAAAGGCACTGGGAGGTTGGCATAATGGTTAAGGTATTTCCCTTACACACACAAGGTGTAGGGCTTGATTCTCATATGGGGTCATTGGCTAGGTTTAAAATGGCCCACAAGGGTAGTTAGCCTAACACTAGTAACCTATGAATACTTAAATTGGTAGACATTAATACATAGTGTGTCATATAAACTGTTAGATAAAACTGTTGGATACTAACAATATTAGACAAAGTCATATTAACTGTTAAATACTGACAGCAGTTGCACATAAAATGTTGATATACACTGTTCCACACCAGATGACAGATACTGATAGCGGTGGCTTTAACTCGTTTGCCAATAGCGCTGCAACTGTTTCAGTAAACTGCCGAACAGTGGCTGAAGAACTCCACTGGAAAATACAATCTCCTGTTCACTCATGCAGCACACACAATTATAAACAAGAGCTGAACATCAGGCATGTAGTTATTGATAGTGTGTGTATTTCTTCTAAAATATATATATTTATGAACAAGCAAAAATGTTCAAAAAAAAGATTATATTAATACTGTCATTCCTGCACTAATCAGCTGCTTTTAAAAACTGCAATTTATGATGGACAACTGTCTGACATCACTATACCTTCAGCCAGTCTACTCATAAGGCAGACGTCCATCTGAAAAATAAACTGTGCTGACTGAGTGCAAGGCTGTGGTTTCCCATGCTCATTCCTTGAAAAAAAATGGGTCTCTTGGCAGATTACCGACAATTTGCAAGTACTATTCACTTCACTAGAATGACACAAATTAGTAGTTTTGAATGAGCAAAAAATATTACAAATGTAAAATTCCCTTATAACCTATTTGCTGCTATGTTTCTGTTTTTAAAAAAAACTTGAAGGGCATCCCTTCTTACAGATGGCTGTTTCTCCTTCCTTGTTCAGATGTAAGCATGTGCTCAAATGCAGCTGCCAGAGGTTACCATTTACTGCTATTCTTCATTCCCCTGGGACGCCACAAGTGAATCTCTTTGAGCAATGCACTGCTTGTGGGATCAGAGTCATGGCAGCACTGAATAACACTGTTGAGCTTTATGCCATGACCTTATCAAGTGCAATAGTCAGAGATGTTAAGTACTGTCTCACACACACACACACACACACACACACACACACACACACACACACACACACACATGCGCGCATGCGCCCACACACAAATAACGGCCAGCAGATAAATAATGAATGTGAACTTGCACACACAAATAATGGCCAGCAGATAAACAATGCATAAGACTAACAAACTACAGACTTTTGCACAGTTAAACAGTTCTTTCTTGGCCAGAATAATGCATAGTTAAGGGCTGATAGTGACAGATAACAGCTGTTTTCTTACCTGTCCTGGAGGCTGGGACATCTGGGCGGACTCTGCAAAATTTAAATTATGCCACCTGCCATCACTCTTATATTCTCTATTTCCCTCTGGTCCAACAGACAGTAGCTGATGTTATCACGCATGCCCCTGTAGGCTGGTGATGTGTAGTGACATCAGCCAAAAATTTAAAGTAGTAAAAAACAAATAAACAAAAAAAAAAAACAGACCTGGAAATTTGAAAATTAAGGGGGCCAGTTGGGAATTCGTGACACCCCAATATTTCATAGGTTCATAGGTTCATAGGTTGGTACTAGGCTATCAGCCCTAGGGCCTATACAAGCCTAGCCATAACAATTCCCTGGCTATTTCTTCCAACATTATTTACTTTCCTCAAACTGGTAAATACTGAGGAATTTGGTATGGTTGAGAGGTATGATTAGCATATGGTATGTCTATTCATAGCTGAGATTATAGACACAATGTAGCTTCTTATGCATACATGTACGATAGCAAAAATGCTGTTGCAGCAAGCAATTACCTTTACAAAGTTGCACTGCACTGTCAGAAAATGCTTTATAATTGTCCGTCACTGTCAAAAATGATTTATACATTAAAAATGTTTTCTATCACAGATGGTGTAGTAACAGTACTAACATAACTTTGCAATTCAAACAGAAACAGTCAATTGTTAGTTAACAACTGTTCAGTGACACTTAAAAGAGAATGATGTTTTGGAACTCCCCAAAATACGTTTCTTTTTATAGCATCTTATGACTGCCTGTGGTGAACGTCTGACAGTTCACACCAGTCAGCCAATGACAGCTCATATTCTTTACTAGAAAATATGTAACAGTCAAGTACAAGGTGTGACTGGTATAGAATGCTAACAAAAATAGAGCAGTGAGAGGTTGGGCTTGGCAGTCTATAAAGAATTTAATAAATTAAATTAAAGACAGTCAAGAATAATGAACAGTGAAACTGAAAAGTTTACCT